>NC_084612.1:15393224-15693224 GCF_033978795.1 Nerophis ophidion | reverse complement strand
AAATTGTGTTAGATGTAAATATAAACGGAATACAATGATTTGCAAATCCTTTTCAACCCATATTCAATTGAATGCACTACAAAGACAACATATTTGATGTTCATATTCATAAACTGTATTTTTTTTACAAATAATAATTAACTTAGAATTTCATGGCTGCAACTCGTGCCAAAGTAGTTGGGAAAGGCCATGTTCACCACTGTGTTACATCACATTTTCTTTTAACAACACTCAATAAACTCTTGTGAACTAAGGAAACTAATTGTTGAAGCTTTGAAAGTGGAATTCTTTCCCATTCTGGTTTTATGCAGCGCTTTAGTCGTTCAACAGTCCGAGTCTCCGCTGTCGTGATTTACGCTTCATAATGCGCCACACATTTTTGATGGGACACAGGTCTGGACAGCAGGCGGGCCAGGAAAATACCCACACTCTTTTACTACGAAACCACGCTGTTGTAACACGTTGCTTGGCATTGTTTTGCTGAAATAAGCAGGGGCGTCCATGATAGCGTTGCTTGGATGACAACAAATGTTGCTCCAAAACCTGTATGGACCATTCAGCATTAATGGTGCCTTCACAGATGTGTAAGTTACCCATGCCTTGGGCACTAATGCACCCCCATACCATCACAGATGCTGGCTTTTGAACTTTGCGCCTATGACAATCCGGATGGTTATTTTCCTCTTTGTTTCGGAGGATACCACGTCCACAGTTTCCAAATATAATTTGAAATGTGGACTCGTCAGACCACAGAATAACTTTCCACTTTGCATCAGTCCATCTTAGGTGAGATCGGGCCCAGAGAAGCCAGCGGCGTTCCTGGGTGTTGTTGATAAATGGCTTTCGCTTTGCATAGTAGAGTTTTAACTTGCACTTACAGATGTAGCGACCAACTGTAGTTACTGACAGTGGTTTTGGACAGTGGAAGTGTTCCTGAGCCCATGTGGTGATATCCTTTACACACTGATGTCGGTTTTTTATGCAGTACCACCTGAGGGATCAAAGATCCGTAATATCATCGCTTACGTGCAGTGATTTCTCCAGATTCTCTGAACCTTTTGATGATTTCACGGACCGTAGATGGTAAAATCCCTAAATTCCTTGCAATAGCTTGTTGAGAAATGTTGTTCTAAAACTGTTTGACAATTTGCTTACAAAAATGGTGACCCTCACCCCATTCTTGTTTGTAAATTACTTAGCATTTCATGGAAGCTGCTTTTATACACAATCATGGCACCCACCTGTTCCCAATTAGCCTGCACACCTGCGGGATGTTACAAATAAGTGTTTGATGAGCATTCCTCAACTTTATCAGTATTTATTGCCACCTTTCCCAACTTGTTTGTCACGTGTGGCTGGCATCAATTTCCAAAGGTAATGATTATTTGCAAAAAAAAAAAAAAAAATGTTTATCAGTTTGAACATCAAATATGTTGTCTTTGTAGCATATTCAACTGAATATGGGTTGAAAATGATTTGCAAATCATTGTATTCCGTTTATATTTACATCTAACACAATTTCCCAACTCATATGGAAACGGGGTTTGTATTTATTATTGAAAATTTTAGTAATCCTACAAACAGCCATGTCTTTGCACCCTGGGGTCACTCCAAACAGTTCATAACGACAGTATATGTGAATGGACAGCATGTTGTGCAATATGACGGTGGTCTACAGAATATAACATACAGTATCTACAGTAGGAAGGGGATGCATATGGTCCCATTTGTCACGGTTTACCTGACACATGAAACGTGACGAATTGTGAGATTGCACTATCCACTTTAGCCACCAGATGGCAGTAGATTGTTTATCCTGAAAATGTGTTTTGTCGCAATTCCATCCTTGACCACAGCGTCATTTGATATGTATAGTACCGATTTTCATCATTTTCAGAAGACTGCATTGCACCACCCTTCCTCTCAAACGAGATCCACCCAGGAAATCCCTTCCTGAGTGTGTGCATGAGGATTTAAGGTTTTGAAACAGATGTAATGATTTTCCTTTGTACTGACTGCACGTGCAAATAAAAGAAAATAACTCACCCAGCCCAGTGAGGAGATGATACCTGGCCTTCTTACGAAGCCTAACAATGTGAGTCTGCGTTGCCTTCCTTGCGTTGGCTGACGGCTCAGATTCCACCTCTCGGCAGGACAGCTTGTAGCCAGAGACGGCCGTGTGATTTGGCGAGGGATGCCATGTGACATTGAGCGTGTTCACTCTGGCTCTGACCTTCAGCTCAGTGGGCGCAAAGATCACTGAAGGGGGAAAAAAACGTTATGATTAGGGCTGGGCGATATGGCCGAAAAGTGTATCACGATATACGTTTTTTGTATTGGTCGATACCGATCATTATTGATATTTTTTATGACCTATGGAAATATGGACACGGAGAGAAATATATTAAATACTTTCTTTTTTTTTTTTTCTTTTTTTTTTGCAAATGTAACATTCCTATGATTTTAATCCCCACACCTAACAAGACATTAAGGAAGGAAATGTGAACACAACCAATGAAAACACTCAATGTAAACAAAACTCTAAAAAGGCTTTTGAACACTCAAAAATAACCTCATAAAATGAAGAGGCAATAACAAATGCTTAATAAAGTGTAACAAAATAGCGCAATGTCTAAAATTGTAAATATAGAGAAACCAGATAATGTTTAATTTATTTTTTGCCATAAAATTACATGGAAAGTTACAAGGTCTGTGCAACGTAGACCCAATAATTAAACTTCAAAAAAGGGTAATTAGAATAATACACAAAGTGTGCTATTATGAACATACCAATCCATTATTATGGGGCGGCGTGGCGCAGTGGAAGAGTGGCCGTGCGCAACCCGAGGGTCCCTGGTTCAAATCCCACCTAGTACCAACCTCGTCACGTCCGTTGTGTCCTGAGCAAGACACTTCACCCTTGCTCCTGATGGGTGCTGGTTGGCGCCTTGCATGGCAGCTCCCTCCATCAGTGTGTGAATGTGTGTGTGAATGGGTAAATGTGGAAGTAGTGTCAAAGCGCTTTGAGTACCTTGAAGGTAGAAAAGCGCTATACAAGTACAACCCATTTATCATTTATTTATAAGTTCTAATGTGTTAAAATGATCAGATATTGTGTTTTAAAAAACAATGGAAAATGTGTTCCTAGTAAAGAGCAACAGTCTTCTAGCTTGTATTCTTAGGTTATTTCAAGTAAGAGAAAACTATAATTTACGGGGGATATTGATTTTAGAAATATAAGGGAAAGAACAAATATAAAATAAAAACGTATTTCAGTTTTAGGAGTTAAAAGGTGGAACAAGCTCATTGATAAGTAGAAGACATGTAGTTCTTTGTTAAGGTCTAAGAAAGCCTTGAAAGGTGAAATAATTATGAAATAGAGCAATGATTACTTTTATCCTATGATTTTTTTTAACTTTGAAGTTCCAGGCAATTGACTTTTCAGTGAATGTATAGGATAGGCACACATAAGCCTTGGCTTTAGTCGATTCCTTTTTCTTTTTGTGTGTGTGTATGATTGTTATTTTGTATAATCTGTGCTGTTAAATAGATCACACAAAATGGTTGATTAAATGACCGAAATAAACTCATTTCATTTCAACATTTAATTTGGTCTGTTATTCTTATATTATGCAGTCATTTTAAAGTAGCACATTTGATATATTGTATTTGCCAGGTTTTCCCCTGACAGTTTGTCTATGTTATAGTTTTTTCCTCTGCATTTGTCTTTGTTTTGTCTGTGTTTGGTATCTCCTGTCTTTAGTTCCTGTCAAGTGCTCTTATTTTGGTTCAGATTCCTGTTTGTCTCCCTGTGTGCTGTTTTCACTCAGCTGCGGCTGATTGGCATCTGGCCACACCTGATTTCAATCAGCCAGCTCCTATTTTACCTGCTTTGTTCCTCCAGTCAGGGCTAGATCATTGAATTGTCATTCGGACTTGTATTGTCGTTACCACATGTCACTCTTGTGTCTTTGCTACCTGTCGTGTCTGGCATCATTTCAGCTATTACCTGTCGTGCTACATTTTGTCCTGGTCGTCGTAGCGGTAAGCTGTTTTTGTTAGCAATTAGCTGTTCTCAGTTTTTCTGTTTGCTACCCGCTAGCTTCCATGCTAAAGTTCCTTTTTGTTATCTAGCTCCCAGTGCTAGCTCCCTTAGTTTATATCCGCCCACGTGCATGCTTTTTGTTTGCTCTTGTTCTATTATTTATATTAAATCATGTCTTCATATCCAATGCCTGCCTCCATCTCTGCATCTTGGGGTTCCTCATCAAATAACTCGGACAGTATTAAGTTTATTTATACAGTTCTGTACTTATGTTCCTACCTGTTGTTTCCGTACAACCACGTAGGGCCAGATGAGGGTTTAAAAGAAAATATGAGTGCGGCGAAGGGCCACGGTCTGTTTGAAATTGTTTTTGTTTATTTGCCAGACGCTCAAGGTGACTTTTCCTGTTTTATCGACAATTTATTCGCTCTCTGCAGCACTCATTTGTACTTTCTCTTCTCACTCCATGCAGAGAATCAACAGCGAGACAGCAAGTTGGCGCAACCACACTTGATACTGTTATGTGATTGGCTCTTTAGCATGTGCCTCCCACATGTTTTTGCTAAGACCGCAAGTGCCTTTATTGAATCACCCGACAGACCACGATATAAAATATCATGAACGTTTTATCGAACACATTTTTTTGATTACATGTCTATCACGATATACAAAAAAATAAAAAGTTTACATACACTTGTATAGGAAACAATGTCGTGAGTTTTCAATAATTTCTACAACTCATTTTTTTTGTGATAGAATGATTGGAGCACATATTTGTTGGTCACAAAAAACATTCATGAAGTTTGGCTCTTTTATGAATTTATTATGGGTTTGACATCACATGGAGAAAGATAAGACCTTCTGGAGGAAAGTTCTGTGGTCAGATGAAACACAAATCGAGCTGTTTGCCTACAATACCCAGCAACATGTTTGGAGGAGAAAAGGTGAGTTATTTAATCCTACATATAAAATACTACACGGTTTAGCTCCATCCTATCTTGCCGATTGTATTGTACCAATCTGCATTCAAAGGACTCCAGCTTATTAGTGATTCCCAGAGCCCAAAAAAAATATTTGGGTTATATTGCGTTTTCTACTCGGGCTCCAATACTCTGGAATGCCCTCCCGGTAACAGAGATGCTACCTCAGTAGAAGCATTTAAGTCCCATCTTAAAACTCATTTGGATACTCTGGCCTTTAAATAGACCCCCTTTTAGAACAGTTGATCTGCCGTTTCTTTTCTTTTCTGCTCTGCCCCCCCTCTCCCTTGTGGAAGGGGGTACACAATTTCAAGCAATTGATACATTGATTGAAACTTTTATTAGTAGATCGCACAGTTCAGTACATATTCCGTGCAATTATTGACTACCGAATAAGTTTTTCAACTTGTTTAAGTCGAGGTCCACGTTAATCAATCCATGGTATGAAGTGCTGGCTGTCCAGAGTCGGGACCAGGGGTGGACCGCTCGCCTGTGCATCGGTTGGGGACACATCTGCGCTGCTGACCAGTCTCCGCCCAGGATGGTCCCCTGCTGGCACCACTATGGACTGGACTCTCACTATTATGTTAGATCCACTATGGACTGGACTTTCGCAATATTATGCTAGACCCACTCGACGTCCATTGCATCCGGTCTCCTCTAGAGGGGCGGGGGTCACCCACATCTGCGGTGCTCTCCAAGGTTTCTCATAGTCATTCTCATTGACATCCCACTGGGTTGTGAGTTTTTCCTTGCCCTTATATGGGATCTGAACCGAGGATGCCCTTTGAGACACGTGTGATTTAGGACTATATAAATAAACATTGATTGATTGTAGCGGAGATAGGCGCCAGCGCCCCCCGCGACCCCGAAAGGGAATAAGCGGTAGGAAATGGATGGATGGATGATTGATTAATCCCAGGAACACCACACCTTCCGTCAAGCATGGTGGTGGTAGTTTTATGCTTTCGGCCTGTTTTGCTGCCAATGGACCTAGTTCTTTACAGAGAGTAAATGGGACAATGACAAAGGAGGATTACCTACAAATTCTTCAGGAAAACCTAAAATCATCAGCCTGGAGGTTGGGTCTTGGGCGCAGTTGGGTTTTCCAACAGGACAATGACTCCAAACACACGTCAAATGTGGTAAAGGAATGGCTAAATCAGGCTAGAATTAAGGTTTTAGAATGGCCTTCGCAAAGACAATGCTGAAGAAACAAATCCATGTCAGGAAACCAACACATTTAGCTGAACTGCACCAACTTTGTCCAGGAAAGTGGTCAAAAACTCAACCAGAAGCTTGTGGATGGCTACCAAAAGCGCCTTATTGCAGTGAAACTTGCCAAAAGACATTTAACCAAATATTTACATAGTTACATGTATACTTTTGACCCAGCAAATTTGGTCACATTTTCGGTAGACCCATAATAAATTCATTAAAGAACCAAACTTCATGAATGTTTTTTGTGACCAACAAGTATGTGCTCCAATCACTCTATCACACAAAAATATGAGTTATAGAAATTATTGGAAACTCAAGACAGCCACTTTTGACCACAACTGTATATTAGGGGTGTAACGGTACGTGTATCTGTATTGAACCGTTTCGGTACGGGGTTTCCGGTTCGGTGCGGAGGAGTACCGATGCTAAAATCTTAACAAGGATCTACGCTCCGTTCTGCCTCTGTCTCCTGCACAGCACCCTGCATTGTCCCTCCCACACAACCATCTGATTGGTTACAACAGTAGCGGTAACAAGTCAATCAGCAGTGTGTATTCAGAGCGCATCTCGTCAGCGCTTCAGCGTCGAGCAGATAGGTCTTTAGCAGGGGAGCAACGGACTCTCCCCAAATTATATTAAACACTTCCAAGTCAACTACTTTCTAAACATCACTATGAGCCCGTTGACCTTCTAGAAACAAACTGCAGCTCAGCTCACTCACAGTCCTGGCTTTAGGTGAAGGCTAGTTAGCTTTTAGTGTAACGTTAGCTCATTTTGCGCTGTGTGCGTGTGCATGTGTGTGTGTTACGGACAATGTTGATTGAGGTGTGTTGAAGCACCAAAAAAGGACATTATGTTAAATGAATAGTTTCTGTCTCTAATAGTGTATATAATAATGTAAGTGCGTCATAAAGCCTACATGAACTCCATGGTGTTCAGGGATGAATAGTCTCTCCTATTGCTATTGTACTATTTTTCAGCTATAGTTAGAGTAATCATTAGTAATGTAGCAGCCTAGTTTTGAATGGCAGGGTCCCTGCTATCACATGTTGATAAAAATATAACATTTACATAATAAAAAATCAACTTCAGGCTTCCCCAATGCTGTAATAAATTAAGCATGATGAGTTGACTTGAAACTGTTTAATGTTGCACTTTTTATATGTAGAAGAAAAGTTTTGTCATTTTATTTATTCAAAGCAACAACTTGAGGCAGTTTAATGTGGATTAACGTGGGCAGAATTATTATAGTGTTCCCAATGTTAAAAGGATAAAGCCATTGTTTACAAATTTGGTAAATAAATAACCAAAAAATGTATATTTTGTTGTTTTCTTACTGTACCGAAAATGAACCGAACTGTGACCTCTAAACCGAGGTACGTACTGAACCGAAATTTTTGTGTACCGTTACACCCCTACTGTATATGGATATCCTTTTATAGTCCCAACCCTACTTATGATCATGATCAAGTGCAATATATATCGGCACAATATAGAGTATAACACTGAAATACTTTTAATTGCATTGAAGCGCCCAAGCAGTCAACATAATATCGGACATTTATGTTATTAGGGCGGCCAGCCGTATTTTTTGATTGACACCTCCTAATGCATGTTATTAAACCGCCACATTCATTATGCCCACCCGCTAGGAAATTAATAAAGAATATTTTCCCATATTAAAATGTGTCTCATACATTTTATCTTGTTTGAGTAGCTGCCAAACTGCCAGGCTGGCTCCCTGCATGTTGAGTACTTGCAATCTACATTCCGCGGCCTGACGGAGACATTGTTCAGCATGCATTGTTCCCAGCGCAGCACTTTACCAGCTAATGCGTACAAGGGCTTGGATGGAGTCTTCCCAGTGAATTGGTTGCATTTCAAAAGTCCTCTAACCTGTGCATGTGCGTGGGAAGACACCATCGGGGTCTATTCTGGAACACGTCTCACTTATATAAAAGACACATAAATCCTCTTCAGGCAGTCTGGAAGTGTGGGAACACGTACCCATGCGGTGGTTGGTGTGGTTGTAGGGGGCCAGCGTTTGGTGCTGAGCCCACTCGGATGGGACGCCAAAGCCGACACCTGTTCCAGCTGCTATCCTCAATCTGTACGCCTGGTTGGGCTGCAACTCTCTGAGTGTGAACTGGGTCTCGTTACCGGGCACCTCCACTGAAAAGACAGTGTCGGCTGTTGGGGAATAAAATGAAATCCACTTTGATTAAAAAGCACTACAGCATTAATCTGTTTCCAGTAATTCTATTGAAAGCAATTAAAAAACAACAGATACAAGGATAGGAATCAATAGCATACTTACGAGATGGCACCAAGTATCAAAATCAATAATTTGTTGTTTTTTTTAAGGAAATTAGCAAAAATGCTACCATTAAACAATAGCATGCGAATGCAAAATAAGTTACCGTACTTCTATGAAGACGCAAATGATCAAAAAAATCATGATTTTTATGTTCAAACAATCAAAATTAGCTAAAAAAAAGCGCTTTGGGCTGCTTAAAAAGGGGTAGAAAAGCGCTATACAAGTACAACCCATAAAATGCCAGCATTAAGCATTAGTGAATTTATATAGCGCTTTTTTTTCTCTAGTGACTCAAAGCGCTTTACATAGTGAAACCCAATATCTAAGTTACATTCAAACCAGTGTGGGTGGCACTGGGAGCAGGTGGGTAAAGTGTCTTGCCCAAGGACACAACGGCAGCGACTAGGATGGCAGAAGCGGGAATCGAACCTGCAACCCTCAAGTTGCTGGCACGGCCACGCTATCAACCGAGCTAAACCGCCCATTAACATGCTAACATAGCATGAGTCGCATAATTCTAAGATGGTAACAGATCCATCCATCCATTTTCTACAGCTTATTCCCTTTGGGGTCGCTGGAGCCTATCTCAGCTATAATTGGGCTGAGGACAGAGTACACCCCGGACAAATCGCCACCTCATCACAGATGGTAACATATATTACAAATAATATCTTTTGGTTCAAACAAACAAAATTTGATAAAATGCTAGCATAAAAACATTAGCATGGTTACATAGAAGTTGACATACTTCAAAGATGGCGCCAAGTATCAAAATCCATGACTTTTAGGTGTTAACATAGAACATGTGCTAAATTGCTAGCATAAAAAGTTAGCATGATAATGTTAACATATGAACATTAACATACTTACGAAGGAGAAGTTAACCTACTTTAAAGATGGTACCAAAGTATCAAAATCCATGATTTTTAGATTTGAACCTAGAAAATTAGCTAAAATGCTACAATGAAATGTTACCATACTAGTATTAGCATATTAACATCAGCATGCTTAGATAGAAGAAGTTAACATACTTTTAAAATGGTGCCAATTATCCAAATCCATGATTTTTAGATTTAAACATACAAAATTAGCTAAAATGCTAGCATTAAACAATAGCATCCAAATGCAAAATAAGTTACCATACTTCTATGATGACGCAAATAATCAAAAAATCATGATTTTTATTGTTAAACAAACAAAATTAGCTAAAATGCTAGCATCAAGTATTAACATGCTAACATAGGATGAGTCACATACATCTAAGATAGTAAAATATACTAGAAATAATATTTTTGGGGCTCAAACAAACAAAATTAGCTAAAAAAAAAGCGCTTTGGGCTCCTTAAAAAGAGGTAGAAAAGCGCTATACAAGTACAACCCATAAAATGCCAGCATTAAGCATTAACATGCTAACATAGCATGAGTCGCATACTTCCAAGATGGTAACAGATCCATCCATCCATTTCCCACAGCTTATTCCCTTTGGAGTCGCTGGAGCCTATCTCAGCTACAATCGGGCTGAGGACGGTATACACCACGGACAAATCGCAACCTAATCGAAGATGGTAACATATATTAGAAATAATATATTTTGGTACAAACAAACAAGATTCGATAAAATGCTAGCATAAAAACATTAGCATGGTTACATAGAAGTTAACATACTTCAGAGATGGCGCCAATTATCAAAATCCATGACTTTTAGGTGTTAACATAGAACATGTGCTAAATTGCTAGCATAAAAAGTTAGCATGATAATGTTAACATATGAACATTAACATGCTTACGAGGGAGAAGTTAACCTACTTTAAAAATGGTACCAAAGTATCAAAATCCATGATTTTTAGATTTGAACCTAGAAAATGAGCTAAAATGCTACAATAGAATGTTAGCATACTAGTATTAGCATATCAACATCAGCATGCTTAGAAAGAAGTTAACATACTTTAAAAATGGTGCCAATTATCCAAATCCATGATTTTTAGATTTAAACATACAAAATTAGCTAAAATGCTAGCATTGAACAATAGCAGGCAAATGCAAAAGAAGTTACAATACTTCTATGATGACGCAAATAATCAAAAAATCATGATTTTTATTGTTAAACAAACAGAATTAGCTAAAATGCTAGCATCAAGTATTAACATGCTAACATAGGATGAGTCACATACTTCTAAGATAGTAAAAGATACTAGAAATAATATTTTTGGGGCCCAAACAAACAAAATTAGCTAAAAAAAAGTGCTTTGGGCTCCTTAAAAAGAGGTAGAAAAGCGCTATACAAGTACAACCCATAAAATGCCAGCATTAAGCATTAACATGCTAACATAGCATGAGTCGCATAATTCTAAGATGGTAACAGATCCATCCATCCATTTTCTCAGCTACAATTGGGCTGAGGACAGAGTACACCCCGGACAAATCGCCACCCCATCGCAGATGGTAACATATATTAGAAATAATATCTTTCGGTTGAAACAAACAAAATTCGATAAAAGGCAAGCATAAAAACATTAGCATGCATATGAACGTGAGGATGGTTACATGAGTTAACATACTTCAAAGATGGCGCCAAATATCAAAATCCATGACTTTTAGGTGTTAACATAGAACAATTTCTAAATTGCTAGCATAAAAGTTAGCATGATAATGTTAACAAATGAACATTAGCATGCTTACAAAGGAGAAGTTAACCTACTTTAAAGATGGTGCCAAGTATCAAAATCCATGATTTTTATATTTGAACCTAGAAAATTTGCTAAAATGCTACAATAAAATGTTAGCATACTAGTATTAGCATATTAACATCAGCATGCTTAGAAAGAAAAAGTTAACATACTTCAAAAATGGTGCCAATTATCAAAATCCATGATTTTTAGATTTAAACATACAAAATTATCTAAAATACTAGCATTAAACAATAGCATGCAAATGCAAAAGAAGTTACCATACTTTTATGATGATACAAATAATCAAAAAATCATGATTTTTATAGTGATTTAGGGCTATATAAATAATCATTGATTGATTGATTGATGGTTAAACAAACAAAATTAGCTAAAATGCTAGCATCAAGTATTAACATGCTAACATAGGATGAGTCACATACTTCTAAGATAGTAAAAGATATTAGAAATAATATTTTTTAGCTAAAATGCTAGCATAAAAACAGCATGCATACGAACGTGAGGATTGTTACATAGAAGTTAGCATACTTCAAAGATGGCGCCAAGAATCAAAATCCATGATTTTTAGATTTAAACATGGAAAATTTGCCAAAATGCTACAATAAAATGTTAGCATACTAGTATTAGCATATTAACATCAGCATGCTTAGAAAGAAAAAGTTAACATACTTTAAAAACGGTGCCAACTATCAAAATCCATGATTTTTAGATTGGAACCTAGAAAATTAGCTAAAATGCTACAATAAAATGTTACCATAATAGTATTAGCATATTAACATCAGCATGCTTAGAAAGAAGAAGTTAACATACTTCAAAAATGGTGCCAATTATCAAAATCCATGATTTTTAGATCTAAACATACAAAATTAGCTGAAATGCCAGCATTAAACAATAGCACGCAAATGCAAAAGAAGTTACAATACTTCTATGATGACGCAAATAATCAAAAAATCATTATTTTTACGGTTAAACAAACAAAATGAGCTAAAATGCTAGCATCAAGTATTAACATGCTAACATAGGATGAGTCACATACTTCTAAGATTGTAAAATATATTAAAATTATATTTTTAGGGTTCAAACAAACACAATTAGCTAAAATGCTAGCTTAAAAACATTAGCATGCATACGAATGTGAGGATGGTTACATAGAAGTTAGCATACTTCAAAGATGGCGCCAAGTATCAAAATCCATGATTTTTAGATTTAAACATGGAAAACTTGCTAAAATGCTACATTAAAATGTTAGCATACTAGTATTAGCATATTAACATCAGCATGCTTAGAAAGTAGAAGTTAACATACTTTAAAAACGGTGCCAATTATCAAAATCCATGATTTTTAGATTTAAACATACAAAATTAGCTAAAATGCTACCATAAAATGTTTGCATACACACAAACGTAAGCCTGCTTACGTAGAAGTTAACATACTTCAAAGATGGTGCCAAGTATCAACATCCATGATTTTTAGATTTAAACATACAAATTTAGCTAAAATGCTAGCATTAAACAATAGCATGCAAATGAAAAAGAAGTTACCATACTTCTATGATGATGCAAATAATCAAAAAATAATGATTTTTATGGTCAAACAAACAAAATTAGCTAAAATGCTAGCATAAAGTATCAACATGCTAACAAAGGATGAGTCACATACTTCTAAGATGGTAACAGATATTAAAAATAATATTTTTTCGCTAAAATGCTAGCATAAAAACAGTAGCATGCATACGAACGTGAGGATGGTTACAAAGAAGATAACATACTTTAAAGATGGCGCAAAAGTATCAAAATCCATGAATTTTAGGTGTTAACATAGAACATGTGCTAAATTGTTAGCATAAAAAGTTAGCATGATATTGTTAGCATATTAGCATGCTTACGAAGGAGAAGTTAACCTACTTTAAAGATGGTGCCAAGTAAAAAAATCCATGATTTTTAGATTTAAAATATCGAAAATTAGCCAAAATGCTACAATAAAATGTTAGCATACTAATATTAGCATATTTACATCAGCATGCTTAGAAAGAAGAAGTTAACATACTTTAAAAAAGGTGCCAATTATCCAAATCCATGATTTTTAGATTCAAACATACAAAATTAGCTAAAATGCTAGCATAAAATTTTTGCATTTACACGAATGTAAGCCTGCTTACATAGAAGTTAACATACTTCAAAGATGGTATCAAGTATCAACATCCATGATTTTTCAATTCAAACATACATATTAGCTAAAATGCTAGCATTAAATGATAGGATGCGAATGAAAAAGAAGTTACCATACTTCTATGATGACGCAAATGATCAATCCATTATTTTTATGGTTAAATAAAATGTACTAAAATGCTGGCATAAAGTATTAGCAGGCCAACGTTAACATGCTAACGTAGGATGAGTCACATTCTTCTAAGATGGTAACAAATATTAAAAAGCATGGTTTTTGGGTTTAAACGAACAAAATTAGCTAAAATGCTTAGCATGCTAATGTTAGCATATGAACGTAAGCATGCTTACATAGAAGTTAACATACTTCAAAGATGCTGCCAAGTATCAAAATCCATGACATTTTAAGTGTTAACATACAACATTTGCTAAATTGCTAGAATAAAATGTTAGCATACTAATGTTAACATATTAACATTAGCATGCTTAAAAAGTTACATACTTTAAAAATGGTGCCAAGTATCAACATCCATGATCTTTATATTTAAACATACAACATTAGCTAAAATGCTGACATTAAATGATAGCATGCTAATGCAAAATAAGTTACCATACTTATATGATGACGCAAAAGCAAAAAATGCTAGCATTAAGTATTAGTATGCTAACGTAAACATGCTAACAAAGGATGAGTCACATACTTCTAAGATGCTAACACATATTAAAAAGCATGATTTTTGGGTTTAAACGAACACAATAGCATGCTATTGATAGCATATGAACGTAAGCATGCTTACATAGAGGGTAACATACTTCAAAGATGGTGCCAAGTAACAAAATCCACGACTTTTAGGTGTCAACAAACAAAATTTGCTAAATCGCTAGCATAAAATGTTAGCATATGAACATTAGCATGCTTAAAAAGGAGAAGTAACACACTTTAAAGATTGTGCCAAGTATAAAAATCCATAATTGTTAGATTTAAGCATACAAAATTAGCTAAAATGTTAGCATGTAATGTTAGCATGCTAACATTAGCATGCTGACATAGGATGAGTTTGCATACTTCTAAGATGAGGCAAAGTATCCAAAAAACATGCTTTCTAGATTTAAAGGATAAAATTCATTTAAAATCCAGAAAATAAAAGTAGGTTTTAAGACAAGTCTAAAAACATTAAACAGTGGGGGCCAGAAGATTAATATAGTGCAGTGTTTTAGACAAAAACTATCATTATGACTTTTGGTACGACAATCAAACTTTAATAACACATACCCAGTAAGGACGCAACAAAGGAATACGTAGCATTGTAATGAGTTAAATCTAATACAAGAGTAAAATATTGTTATTGATTTAGTGCAGATTCATGGCCCTGAGTTTGAAAAAAGATTAAAAAAGAGCAACCGATAAGAACATTTGTGTACCTCTGATGTTAATCGGACTTCACATAATTCAAATCAATAATGCTCTTGCTGTGACTTACCACAATCTCTGAAGGTTTTCAACAGTAGCAATTTGTTAGCAGAAGAATATGTCAATTGTAGAAAACTGATTAAGCGAAAAAAACATGTTGAAACAGACAATCTTGTAGCGGTTCTGACTTTTGATGTGAGCTGGATTTGACATAATTCAATAAAAATAACGCTCTTGCTCTGACAAACTTTAAAATTATTCAACGATAGTGAAGACTTGAAATTCTGGTACCCACACGTGGAAGACAGGTATTATATTATATTATTATATTATATAGTCGTACCTCAATTTACAACCTTAACTGGTTCTGTGACGGAGCTCTTCACTCAAAACACTTGTATCTCAAATCAAAGTCTCCATTGAAATGAATGAAATGAGAGAAAGGAGGGATTTCCCTGCAAACAATACAGCAAAACAATACCATACTAAGATCTATAGCAGTTTTCTTAGGTAATGTAATAATAATGTACAGCATTTACTAGGGGTGTGGGAAAAAATCGATTTGAATCGTTTATGTTGTGCGATTCAGAATCGATTCAAATTTAAAAAAAAAAATCTTTTTTTTTATTTATATATTTTTTTAAATCAATCCAACAAACCACTACACAGCAATACCATAACAATGCAATCCAATTCCAAAACCAAACCTGACCCAGCAACACTCAGAACTGCAATAAACAGCAATTGAGAAAACACAAACACGACACAGAACAAACCAAAAGTATTGAAACAAAAATTTCTATCATCAACAACAGTATCAATATTAGTTATAATTTCAGCATAGCAGTGATTAAAAATCCCTCATTGACATCATCATTAGACATTTATAAAAAATTAAAAAAAAGTGTCACAGTGGCTTACACTTGCTTCGCATCTCATAAGCTTGACAACACACTGTGTCCAATGTTTTCACAAAGATAAAATAAGTCATATTTTTGGTTCGTTTAATAGTTAAAACAAATTTAAATTATTGCAACCAGTTGATAGAACATTGTCCTTTACAATTATAAAAGCTTTTTACAAAAATCTACTACTCTGCTTGAATGTCAGCAGACAGGGGTAGATCCTGCTGAAATCCTATGTATTGAATGAATACGGAATAGTTTTGAATCGGAAAAATATCGTTTTTGAATCGAGAATCGAATCGAAAAAATTGATATATTAACGAATCGTGACCCCAAGAATCGATATTGAATCGAATCGTGGGACACCCAAAGATTCACAGCCCTAGTATTTACCCTGGAGAGTGGATCTCTAGGGTATCTGCTTCTCTGTCAAAATCACCATTAGCAGCCTTTCATGTTTTCATGGATGAATGTCACCTTTTTAGGTTGAATTTTAAGCGTTAAAGTCATCTTGTTTCAATAAGGTCCAGACAAGAAGTCATATGCTTAAATTGCTTCGCCAAATGTCTTTGATGATTATTTTCTCTTCAACACTGCCCTTCCCACTCACTTTATTCCTTTCCACGGTTGGAAAACAAAGTTATGTCGATCTCTAGCTCGAAGCTAATCCTTGCGAGTAAGACCAGATGTTTTAATTGGATCTTACGGGGTTCACTGTGACATTTGCAACACTAATGACGGGGAAACTAGTAACTGAAATTTGTGCATGCAATTTAAAGCATAACAACTAATTGAGAGTAGGGATGGATGTCTGATAATATCGGACTTCCGATATTATCGGCCGATGAATGCCTTAAAATGTAATATCGGAATTATCAGTTTCAAAATTATCCGTATCGGTTTCAAAAAGTAAAATATATGACTTTTTAAAACGCCGCTGTGTACACAGACGTAGGGAGAAGTACAGAGCGGCAATAAACCTCAATGGCATTGCCTTTGCATTCTGGGCCAGACACATGATATCTACAGGTTTTCACACACACAAGTGAATGCAACGCATATTTGGTCAGCAGCTATACAGGTCACACTGAGGGTGGCCGTATAAACAACTTTAACGCTGTTACAAACCCACACCAAACAAGAATGACAAAAACATTTGGGGAGAACATCCGCACCGTAACAAAACATAAACACAACAGAAGAAATACCCAGAACCCCTTGCAGCACTAACTCTTCCGGGACGCTACAATATACACCCCCGCTCCCCCCCCACCTCAACCTCCTCATGCTCTCTAAAGGAGAGCACGTCCCAAATTCCAAGCTGCTGTTTTGAGGTACGTTAAAAAAAAGAATGCGATTTGTGACTTCAATAATAAATATGGCATTTTTTTTCCATAACTTGAGATGATTTGTTTTGGAAAACCTTGTAACCAGCAGGGCATCACAACAAAATTAGGCGTAATAATGTGTTGATTCCACGACTGTATATATCAGTATCGGTTGATATCGGAATCGGTAATTAAGAGTTGGACAATATCGGATATCGGCAAAAAAGCAATTATCGGACATCTCTAATTGAGAGACAGTGTTTATATCAAAACAGCAAAACATCGAACAAAATCAATAGTGTTATTACTAAAAAGTGTGATAATCTAAAGTGTGTATATTAAAAGTAAAACGTGAAAATACTTTTTATACTGATTCACCTTTGATTTGAATTTACATACTGTATTTTCCGACACATTGAACCCCGCAGTTTATAAAATGGAGCGGCTAAATTATGGATTTTTCTTTGCTGGTGGCTATAATACAAAAAAATATTTTAAGTGAATTGTAAAGTGAAGTGAATTCTATTTTTATAGCGCTTTTCTCTAGTGACTCAAAGCACTTTAGACAGTGAAACCCAATATCTAAGTTACATTAAAAACAGTGTGGGTGGCACTGAGAGCAGCTGGGTAAAGTGTCTTGCCCAAGGACACAACGACAGTGACAAGGATGGCAGAAGCAGGGATCGAACCTGGCACGGCCACTCTACCAACCGAGCTATACCACCCCATAAGAAAAATACATTTTTAAATTTTCTTATACATTTTTAAAAGAAAAACAAGCAAAAACACTGCGAGGGTGTGTTATTGTTTGTGCTATGGCGCCATCTTTTGGACGAGTTTGCTTCCTGCCGAAGTGTCGTTCACTCTTCTAGCCATCCATACCCAACCTACATTCGTCACTCCAAGCAAGGTTTGTACGGTTTACAGTATAACTAAAACTATGTTTACTTACTAAGCTGTCCCATGTGTGATGTCTGTAGGAGGGTTTTCCTTCATATTTGTTCGGGATATTGTAACGTGATGATGATGGCATCGTTAGCATTAGCTAATATGCTAACACATTTACGAGTATATTATTAACTAACAACCGCATTCCATGAATTGATTAACGAGGACCCCGACTTAAACAAGTTGAAAAACTTATTCGGGTGTTACCATTTAGTGGTCAATTGTACGGAATATGTACTGTACTGTGCAATCTACTAATAAAAGTCTCAATCAATAAATCCTGTTTGTTTTGTTTCAGTTACACAAATTGCTAAGTAAACTCACCAAAATGTCACCGTGGAGTTATTGAGTCTGTTCAGCCGATTGGAGAGCTAACTTCTGCAACTGGTGGGTCCTTGACGATGACTTCTGTTTTGTTGGATCAGCCGTTTTACTGCCGTAATACAGGCACCGTTTGCAAACATTTAAGGTATGTGAATTTATACTTTCAAAAGGTTACTGTGTAAATAACTAATTTTGCAACATATACATCTGCGGCTTACAGTCTGGTGCGGATAATAAATGGGAAAACAATGTTTATTCTAAAATTTAGTGGGTGCGTCTTATATCCTGGTGCGCTCTATAGAACGGAAGGATTTTGACGTAGTACAATTTCCAGAAAGTTATCAATACCCGTTAGGTATTGAAATGTATTTTACTAGTAGGGACGGCATGGCGAAGTTGGGAAAGTGGCCGTACCAGCAATCTGAGGGTTCCTGGTTCAAGCCCCGCCTTATACCATCCTAGCCACGTCCGTTGTGTCCTTGAGCAAGACACTTCACCCTTGCTCCTTATGGATCCTAGTTAGCGCCCTGCATGGCAGCTCCCGCCATTAGTGTGTGAATGTGTTTGGTGAATGGGTGAATGTGGGGATAGTGTCAAAGCGCTTTGAGTTCCTTAAAAAAAGGTAAAAAAGTATAACCCATTTACCATTCTTACTGTATATACGACCATTGCAAAGTCTTCTTGAGTCACATATCATTTGACTTAATAGCGTTATTGCTTAGTGGACAGGCACATTTACAAACTTTATTTTGTGAATGCCTGTTTTTTATTCTGATACAATGCTTGATTGGACTCACCTTTATCCTGAGAGCTGTACTCAATGCGATAGCGGGTAACAGCCCCCCGACTGTGCTGTGAGGACAGCGGATGCCACATCAGCCTGATGTCTGTCGGGGATGTGCTGGCTATTGAGAGCTGAGGTGGCGCACTAGGTACTGAAGGACACATGAGGAGACACAGGTACAGAGTTAGTCAAGTTAACCGAGTTAAATCAAAGGCTTTGAAATAAAGTACATTATAAACTACAATCCTGTTATTGTATAGGTATCTACCTCTGCAGGCGTTTTAAAATGTTTTCAGATTGCCTTATTGTATACAATGAATTATCGTATTTTTCAGAATATAAGCTGCTTGTCACGGCCAGGATGCCCTCATCTTTGCGTCCTGAAGAGTGCACCGCTAGCCACACCCACAGGCGCTCTCTCTCTGCTGCGGGCGTGCCTCTTTGCATATACAGACAATCTGCAATCAGCACACCTTCCCGTGATGAGAGAGCTGCCTTCATGCGCCGGAACAACCTGCCATGCCACGGCGGAATATGACTTTCTGGTGGCGTACAGTAAGCGACTATCTGATCTTTATGCCCTCTCTCTCTCTCTCTCTCTCTCTCTCTCTGTTTCTGTGTGTTCCCCTCCGTGTTTCATTGTTCTTCCTTGTCCTTTCAGCGTCTGCTCTTGTTGCTCCGGTTGGAGTTCAAGCCTTTTCTAATATTCCATGTCGCAATAATGAACATATTTACGATGATTCGTGTTGCTATCGTATCGGATCAATATATCGGTATCAGCAATTACTCAAGGGTCCAATAGCAGCATCGAAAATGTTGTACCAAGACATCCCTTAAATGTACAGTACAAGCCAAAAGTTTGAACACTCCTTCTCATTCAATGTTTTTTGTATTTTTTTTATTTTGATGACTATTTACATTGTAGATTGTCAGTGAAGGCATCACAACTATGAATGAACAAATGTGGAGTTATGTACTCATCAACAAATGTGAAATCCATTTTCCATCCATTTTCTACCCCCTATTCTCTTCTCAGTTGCGGGGGGCGCTGGAGCCTGAAGCCTATTTCAGCTACAATTGGGCGGAAGGCGTCGTACAACCTGGACAAGTCGCCACCTCATCGCAGGGCCAACATAGATAGACAGACAACATTCACACTCACATTCACACACTAGGGCCAGTTTAGTGTTGTGCAATCAACCTATCCCCAGGTGCATGTTCTTGGAAGTGGGAGGAAGTACACAAGGTCACGGGGAGGACATGCAAACTCCACACAGAAAGATCTCGAGCCCGGGATTGAACTCAGGACTACTCAGGACCTTCGTATTGTGAGGCAGACGCACTAACCCCTCTTCCACCGTGTTGCCCCCATGTGAAATAACTGAAAAATGTTTTATATTTTATTTCTTTCAAAATAGCCCCCTTGGCTCCGATTTCTTTTTCGCACAATCTTGGCAATCTCTATATGAGCTTCAATAGGTAGTCACCTGAAATGGTTTACATTTCACAGGCGTGCTTGAAGCTCATTGAGAGAATGCCAAGAGTGTGCGAAAAAATAATCAGAGCAAAGGGTGGCTATTTTGAAGAAACTAGAATATAAAACACCTTTTCAGTTATTTCACCCTTTTTTGTTATGTACGTAAATCAACATGTGTCCATTCATAGTTGTGATGCCTTCAGTGACAAGAATGAAAATAAAGAAAACACACTGAATGAGGAGAAGCTGTGTTCAAACTTTATATACAAGCTTTGTGAACATTTGAAAAATAATCACGCTTACCGTCCTCAAGCATGTCGACCGTGATTGGCAGGGACGGGCGACTGGCCCCCATGGGTGAGTAGGCCACCACAAAAAATGTATAGGCAGTGTGGGGGAGAAGATCTTTGACATGGTACTCTGTGGTGTCATTGTTCATCGCAAACTGGTACTCCACGTTATCAGAACCTGAAAGGGACAAAAATGGTATATTAATATTTGTACAATATACAGATATTTGTATAATATACAGTTGTTATGGGCGATGTCTTGACCATGACACACACAGCCAGAAAAGTATACATGGCATCTGTAAAGCTGAATATTATGTTGGTATTTAACCACAAAGGGTTATGTGCTTTCCAGAGAATTAGGCACCAATCAATGCCCTTTACTCTCTGTCGTTGAGTTAACACCTTGATAAGGAAATGAAGTGTATATAAAGTATTAACACACACCTGCAGCACGCTGGCAGTGCACAGAGTACCCAATGATTTGGTCCGCGTTGTACTCCGGTTTCTCCCACGCGAGCAGGGCCGTGGTACTGGAGTACGGGGTGACGGAGAGGTGCTGTGGGGGGCTGGGAAGACCCTCTCTCACAATGACCGTGAGCTTGGCGGTGGCGCATGCGGTCCCCAGGCCGTTGTCGGCAATGCACTGGTAGTAGCCCGCGTCCTCCAGGGCCAGCTGGTTGATGAGCAGGACTCCGGGGTTTTGGGTCTTGACTCGTCGGAACGACCGAATGGGCTGGCCGTCCTTCAGCCAGTGGAGCAGCGGAGCGGGCTCGCCGGAGCTGTTGCACACGAACCGGGCGGTGTTTCCCCGGGAGAGGGACACCGTCTCCGGGGGTTGGAGAATGACCGGAGGGGCTGGTGGATAAAAATAAAAAATAAAAAAGTGGGAGAATAATCACAAGGAATCAGCTTAAAAATCACTCTTTTCAACATGTATTAAGTTAATTAACTTAAGTTAAAGTACCAATGATTGTCACACACACTAGGTGTTGCGAAATGTGTCCTCTGCATTTGACCCATCACCCTTGTTCATCTCCTGGGAGGTGAGGGGAGCAGTGGGCAGCAGCGGTGCCGCGCCCGGGAATCATTTGTGGTGATTTAACCCCCAATTCCAACCCCTGATGCTGAGTGCCAAGCAGGGAGGAAAATGATCCCATTTTTATAGTCTTTGGTATGAGTCGGCCAGGGTTTGAACTCCCAACCTACCGATCCCAGGGCGGACACTCTAACCCAGGGGTAGGGAACCTATGGCTCGCGAGCCAGATGTGGCTCTTTTGATGACTGCATCTGGCTCTCGGATAAATCTGAGCTGACATTGCTTAACACGATAAATAATGAATAATTCCACTTGTAATCACAGTGTTAAAAATAACGTTCAAAATATAAAACATTGTCATGCAATTTTATGTTCAAGAAGTTGGTAAGAAGTCATTTAATTATTATTGGTTAGTGTGGGGCTTGCCCTCCAGGGGGTTCTTCAGACCACCAAGCACTGACATGAGAGCCTGTTTCAGGGTTACAATATTGTTTTATTTTTCAATAAGTCTCTCAGTTGCTTTCCAGCAATTGTCTTTTTGTCTTTCGTTCTCGCTCGCGCTCTGGTTTCTAGCCCCAAGCCCGTCTCTCCTCCTGGCTGCTGCTTATGACATAGCAACAGGTGATCAGATAAAAAGGCCCAGGTGGGCCGTCTATGCACCTGTCGCTGATTTCGAGGCCGGGTACTGGCAACACCCCGCTTCGCGGCAGGCCACACCCGTCACAGGTTAGCTTCATAATAACAATGTTTTTACAAAGAATAAGAGATCTCTCTAGAAATGTTGGTCTTTCTTAAAAATGCACGCGTTTTGTTGTGTTCAGTGTTAAAAAAAATATTATATGGCTCTTAGGAATACATTTTAAAATAGTTGGCTTCTTGGCTCTCTCTGCCAAAAAGGTTCCCGACCCCTGCTCTAACACTAGGCCACGAGTAGGTATTTTGTATTTATTAAGGAATATCATTTTTTTCCATATTTGTTCCACTGATTACACTTCCTTAACGATTCTACTGCTACTTGTCATGATCTCATATTAATCTATTGTGTTTTGAACTATTTCCTGTCGAACACAATTGTTTCCTGTTTGCCTCCATTCCGATGGTCTGAGCGCCGGCTACATATGCTGGATCACATCTTTGTTTTTGATGTTGCCTGCGTTTTCCCTAATCATTTTATTTTCTTTTGCACTTGCCTGACGTCTCTGCATCTCGGGGTCCTGACAAACACCAGCATGTTACATTATTCACCCTTTTGAAACCGTTGGCCCTGGGGACGTGACTGGAATCAAAAAAAGCTTGATCGAGTTTCGTGGAACCAGATTAATGTGATAAAATGAGGACAAAGGAAACTAGATATTAGTTAAAGTAACTATGTAGAAAAAGGGGATGATTAAAAAAGTGTATAATTCTTTCAGTTACCCTTTTGAGATATGTTTAATTTAATTTTTCATTGAATTTTCTTTTCTTTTCGTGAAATAATAATATTGCCATCGAGCTCAAGACTGTTCACTGGAGATATGTATGTATATTATTATGTACTGCATGTATGGAACTGACCATTACATACTCAATAAACAACAAAAACAACACAAAATCTGCCTCGCAACAAGCAGAAACTACTTTGCGAGACCAGGGAGATTATGTTGATTACATGACGACTATTTTATATTACTATGCAAAAATAGATGAGAGTAATGTAGTTTCTTTTAATATTCTTTTCAGTATGTATTTCAAAGCTAAAACATAGTATTCCTTTTTTTATTTATTTTTCTCAAGCTGTGAAGCCTCCAAAGCCTTCTCCTGTGACTCACTGACTGAAAACCACTGAACGTGATTGGCAGAAACTGTACTTTTTTACCCCTCCAGCCAAGGGCAGATATGTTTAAGTTCTAAAAACAACATTTTGTCGACTAAAGTACATTCCTGAATGCATCAACTGTCTATGTAATGCTTTCTCTCAGCAAAGTTTATAAGAGAAAATCGTATTCCTCAAGGAGGAAATACAAACCCCGTTCCAAATGAGTATGAAATTGTGTTAGATGTAAATATAAACGGAATACAATGATTTTCGAATTATTTTCAATCTATATTCAGTTGAATATGCTACAAAGACAACATATTTGATGTTGAAACTGATAACATTTATTTTTTTGCAAATAATCATTAACTTTAGAATTTGATGTCAGCAACATGTGACAAAGAAGTTGGGAAAGATGGCAATAAATACTGATAAAGTTGAGGAATGCTCATCAAAGACTTATGTGGAACATCCCACAGGTGTGCAGGCTAATTTTTTATTTTTTTTTTTATTTTTTTTTTTTCCCAAGATGGCGCTGCTGTAGTGGCTGCTATAGGCAGGAGCTCTGTGCTCTTGTGTCATCCTTTTGTGTTTCCCTCTTGTTTTCATGTGTTATTATATTTGTTTGCCTTTTGGTCTGGGACCCTTTGGGACTGTGTGACAAGGGGTGCCACTTTTGTGACCTCTGTGGTGCTTTTTTTTGTGGACTTCTGGATCTGCCTCCCGGGAGCCTTTTGGCCATGAAGACCAGCTGCTGGGTGTCTGCCACACCGGAGTCCGTTTGGAGGGACTGGAGGAGATGCGGATGAGGGGACAGGACTGCGGAGCTGGCACTGAGCGCTGGGACGGAGAGGCTTCGCGGTGTCTTGGCTGGGTGAGCAGGTGTCGGACCCTCAGTCACCTTGGACGTATCCTCGCTCGTCCATTCGGACTGGACACTGGCCGAGAGTGGAGTCAGCTGTCTTGGTTTCTTTGTTGGGTCTGCTTCTGTCTCTGGCCATGCTCCCTCCACCCCAGCGGACGATGGCGTGGAATACCGCAGAGGCCACCACAGTGGATATGTTTCTTTTACTTTTTATTCATAGCTGTATGTAGAAGTGTCTGCTTGTATCTGCTGCTTTAATGTCTTTAATGTCCTCTGTGTTCTTTGATGTTCCCTCTTACACACATGGAAGAGGGATGTGTACTATGGCTATGAGTTGTTGTTGTTGTTTTTTTTTTTTTTTGTTTTTTTTTCCCTTGGCCTCAGTCTGCACCCCCTCTCCAAGGCCCAGGCTAAAACCGATTTTTTAATTTCATTTTAATCTTCTATTCTCCCCCCCCTTGTTTACCTCTATTTCATCTTATTTTGTAAGGGGCGCTGGAAGCCGGCAGACCCGTCAGCGATCCTGTTCTGTCTCCCTGTAATGTTTGTCTGATCTTGAATGGGATTGTGCTGAAAATTGTAATTTTCCTGAAGGAACTCTCCTGACGGAATGAATAAAGTACTATCTAATCTAATCTAATCTATCTAATTGGGTGCCATGATTGGGTATAAAAGCAGCTTCCATGGAATGCTGAGTAATTCACAAACAAGGATGGGGTGACAGTCACCACTTTGTAAGCAAATTGTCGAACAGCTTTAGAACAACATTTCTCAACGAGCTATTGCAAATAATTTAGGGATTTCACCATCTACGGTCCGTAAAATCATCAAAGGTTCAGAGAATCTGGAGAAATCACTGCACGTAAGCAATGATTTTACGGACATTTGATACCTCAGGCAGTACTGCATCAAAAACCGACATCAGTGTGTAAAGGACATCACCACATGGGCTCAGGAACACTTAAAAAAACCACTGTCAGTAACTACAGTTGGTCGCTACATCTGTAAGTGCAAGTTAAAACACTACTATTCAAAGCCAAACCCCATTTACCAACAACACCCTGAAACTCCGTCGGCTTCGCTGGGCCCGAGTTCATCTAAGATGGACTGATGCAAAGTGGAAAAGTGTTCTGAGAACTGACGAGTCCACATTTTGAATTATATTTGGAAACAGAGGACGTGGTGTCGTCCAGAACAAAGAGAAAAAATAACCATTCGGATTGTTATAGGCGCAAAGTTAAAAAACCAGCATCAGTGATGGTATGGGGGTGTATTAGTGCCCGAGGCATGGGTAACTTAAACATCTGTGAAGGCACCATAAGTGCTGAAAGGCCCATATAGGTTTTGGAGCAACATATGTTGTCATCCAAGCAACGTTATCATGGAAGCCCCTGCTTATTTCAACAAGACAATGCCAAGCCATGTGTTACAACAGTGTGGCTTCGTAGTAAAAGAGTGCGAGTACTTTCCTGGCCCGCCTGCAGTCCAGACCTGTCTCCCATCGAAAATGTGTGGAGCATTATGAAGCGTAAATTACCACAGCGGAGATCCCGGACTGTTGAACGACTGAAGCTCTACATAAAACACGAATGGAAAGAATTCCACTTTCAAAGCTTCAACAATTAGTTTCCTCGGTTCCCAAACGTTTACTGACTGTTGTTAAAAGAAAAGGTGATGTAACACAGTGGTGAACATGCCCTTTCCCAACTACTTTGGCACGTGTTGCAGCCATGAAATTTTAAGTCAAGTATTATTTGCAAAAAAATAATAAAAGTGTATGAGTTTGGACATAGTGTAGTGCATTCAATTGAATATGGGTTGAAAATGATTTGTAATCATTGTATTCCATTTATATGTACATCTAACACAATTTCCCAACTCATATGGAAACGGGGTTTGTAATATTGTTTTCTCAGGGGTTGGTGCACCAATCATTTTTCTTGGGGTGGCATATCCCAGTTGGTTTAGCGGCCCGTGCCAGCAACTTGAGGGTTCCAGGTTTGAATCCCAGTATCCGCTATCTTAGTCAGTGCTGTCCACTTTACCCACCTGCTCCCAGTGCCACCCACACTGGTTTATATGCAGCTTGAAGATGTAGATAATGGGTTTCACTATGTAAAGAGCTTAGAGTCTCCAGAGAAAAGTGCTATATAATTCACTTCATATATAAGACTATTAATGTATTTGCTCTTTACCCTCTCTGTGGAACTTAATTTGACATTCACTTAAAGGTAATTAGCAGATTAAACTCTGGATTTAATTGCAGGAGTAAGATGTTCTTGGGGAATTGAAGGTACTTTGGAATCGGACTTGTCTCTTGCATTCTAGTGCTTTCTTATACTGTAGCAGCTTATTTGTGTCACTTCCCCAGAGGAATTCTGTAACAAAAATACTCATGTTCCGTTTAGTTATTTGCTGACTTGAGGGCATCAAAGCCCCAGAGACCGTCTTCATCATACACGGAGGATGAATAGCATGTCGCTCTTACCAGACACATGCAGCTCAGCGGCAGCAGTGACAAACTCTCTGGTGCGGGGCTTGTTGGCCCTGCAGACGTAGACGCCCGCATGGTGCTGCTCGTGTCCCCGAATCACCAGGTTTGTGGCGAGGACAACCACGTCGGTGGAAATGGGCTTTCCGTCTGATGAAAGCAGGCAAAAAGGAGGTGACCAGCTGAGACATTGTTGCCGACACAACGACTGGAGAAATTTTAGAAAGCAAAGAGATGTGAGCAAAAGAAGATTTACCTTTTTGTAAGATTTTTATTGTGATCAAAAAATCAAAGGTTTTATGACGAACACATAGAACAGGCCTGAGCAATTATTTTGACTCGGGGGCTAAATGTTGAGAAAAACATGTGTTTGGGGCCGGTATATTTCATTTTAGGAACACTAAAACCAAAACTCACAGTAATGTCTGATTGAATGCTAAAAAACATTGTGGAATTTTACATTTTTTTACTGAATGATACACCCAGAATGTACATGAAAATAAAGAATGTGGGATTTAATAATAATAATAATAATAATAATAATAATAATAATAATAATAATAATAATAATGGATTTGATTTATATCGCCCTTTTCTATTGTTAGATACTCAAAGCGCTCACAGAGAAGTGGGAACCCATCATTCATTCACACCTGGTGGTGGTAAGCTACATCTGTAGCCACAGCTGCCCTGGGGTAGACTGACGGAAGCGTGGCAGCCAGTTTGCGCCTACACCCCTCCGACCACCACCAATCATTCATTCATCATTCATTCACCAATGTGAGCGGCACCGGGGGCAAGGGTGAAGTGTCCTGCCCAAGGACACAACGGCAGCGAATTGGATGTCAATAGTGGGAAGCGAACCTGCAACCCTCAGGTTTCTGGCAGGGCCGCTCTACCCACTACACCATGCCGCCCCATTTACAGTATTAACTATAAACGATAAAACACTGAATATGTAGAAGATTGATTACAATAGTAAAAGCAGTGGTGTCAAACTTATTTTTCATTGAGGGCCACATCATAGTTAAAGTTAAAAGCCTACTGAAACCCACTACTACCGACCACGCAGTCTGATAGTTTATATATCAATGATGAAATATTAACATTGCAACACATGCCAAAACGGCCTTTTTAGTTTACTAAATTGCAATTTTATATTTCCCGCGAAGTGTCGTGTGAAAACGTTGTGGTATGATGACCTCGTATGATGACGCGTGCGCGTGACATCTCAAGTTGTAGCGGACATTATTTTCCAGCCCAATCCAAGCTATAAGTAAGTCTGCTTTAATCGCATAATTAAACAGTATTCTGGACATCTGTGTTGCTGAATCTTTTGCAATTTGTTCAATTAATAATGGAGAAGTCAAAGTAGAAAGATGCAGGCGGGAATCTTTTAGCCTTTAGCCACACAAACACACGGTGTTTCCTTGTTTAAAATACCCGAAGGTGAAGCTTTACTATGGATCAGAGCGGTCAAGCGAACATGGATCCCGACCAATGTCAACCAGCAGTTTTCGGTGAGAAAATTGTGGTAATAAGTTTGCTCTTACCGGCGACATCAGCGGAGCTTCCCGCTGTGTGACTTCCCTCAAAGACACTGGGTCAACACACATACCCGTGGCCACACCCCTCCGACTTTCAGGTACTATTTAATCTCACTAAAACACTAAGGCAATAGGCAGATGAGGGATTTTCCAGAATTATCATAGTAAGTGTGTCTAATAACATCTGAATCGCTCCCACTGCATTCGCCTTTTTTTCTTTTTTTCTAGTCCGTCACTCAAAATTTCCTCATCCACAAATCTTTCATCCTCGCTCAAATTAATGTGGAAATTGTCGCTTTCTCGGTCCGAATAGCTCTAGCTGCTGCTGGCTATGATTGTAAACAATGTGAGGATGTGAGGAGCCCTACAACCTGTGACGTCATGCGCACATATTCTGCTACTTCCGGTAAAGACAAGGTTTTTTTTATTAGCGACCAAAAGTTGTGAACTTTATCATTGATGTTCTCTACTAAATCCTTTCAGCAAAAATATGGCAATATCGCGAAATGATCAAGTATGACACATAGAATGGACCTGCTATCCCCGTTTAAATAAGAACATCTCATTTCAGTAGGCCTTTAAAGTTAAGTTAAAGTACCAATGAGTGTCACACACACACTAGGTGTGGTGAAATTTGTCCTCTGCATTTGAGCCATCCCCTTGATCACCCCCTGGGAAGTGAGGGAGCAGTGGGCAGCAGCGGTGGCCGCGCCCGGGAATCATTTATGGTGATTTGAACCCCAATTCCAACCCTTGATGCTGAGTCTTTGGTATGACTCAGCCGGAGTTTGAACTCACAACCTACCAATCTCAGGGCGGACACTCTAACCACTAGGCCACTGAGTAGGTAATAGCTTCAAAGGGCTGCTTGTAACGATTGAAGATATATGAATATAAAAGTATCATCGCTTCAAATAATAAATACACAATTACCTATGTATTTACATCCATCCATCCATCCATTTTCTACCGCTTGTCCCTTTCGGAATCGCGGGGTGTGGTGGAGCCTATACTGATTATTAGGTTGTTTTACATACAAATTGACGGATAGCTTGCGCTAAAATAATAAGTTAAGGTGACAAGCAAATATTTAAGAATCCATTTGTTATTTCTTACAAAATGTGCAATACAAAATGTATTATATTTATTGCATGATCGGATCATATTGATGATATGAAAGGTCATACAGCACATACATTTTTCTCCATCAGCATGGAAAAAAAAAAAATTGACTTCACGGTGGCAGAGGGGTTAGTGCGTCTGCCTCACAATACGAAGGTCCTGCAGTCCTGGGTTCAATCCCAGGCTCGAGATCTTTCTGTGTGGAGTTTACATGTCCTCCCCGTGAATGTGTGGGTTCCCTCCGGGTACTCCGCCTTCCTCCCACTTCCAAAGACATGCACCTGGGGATAGGTTGATTGGCAACACTAAATTGGCCCTAGTGTGTGAATGTGAGTGTGAATGTTGTCTGTCTATCTGTTTTGGCCCTGTGATGAAGTAGTGACTTGTCCAGGGTGTACCCTGCCTTCCGCCCGATTGTAGCTGAAATAGGCTCCAGCGCCCCCCGCAACTCCAAAAGGTAATAAGCGGTAGAAAATGGATGGAACATGGAAAAATTAGTACATAAATAATCTAAGGTTTATAATAAATAATAAAACTAGGTCTGTCAAAATAAACGAGTTAACTCATGTGATTAATCACAAAAAATTATCGCAATAATAATGAACACACTTCGATTAATCCTACCATTTATTTTGACCATACGAGCTCATTAACCTTAACCGCTTAAAGGGGAACATTATCACCAGACCTATGTAAGCGTCAATATATACCTTGATGTTGCAGAAAAAAGACCATATATTCTTTTAACCAATTTCCGAACTCTAAATGGGTGAATTTTGGCGAATTAAACGCCTTTCTAATATTCGCTCTCAGAGCTACGACGTCACAACGTGACGTCACCTAGGTAGTCAGTCCGCCAATTTCTCAAACACATTACAAACATCGAGTTTAATCAGCTCTGTTATTTTCCGTTTTTTCGACTGTTTTCCATACCTTGGAGACATCATGCCTCGTCGGTGTGTTGTCGAAGGGTGTAAAAACAGGATCAGGGACGGATTCAAGTTGACTTACGTGGAGTGTGCTTCGATTAGCACGGCATGCTAATCAATGCTAACATGCTATTTAGGCTAGCTGTATGTACATTTGTAGCTATACTTGCATCCAGCCTTTCTCTCCACCCACATTTAATACCAAACAAACACTTACCAATCGACGGATTTAAGTTGCTCCAGTGTCACAAGATGCGAAAGTCCCGATCGTTTGGTCTGCATATTTTACCAGCGATGCTAAGGCAGACATGGCACAGAGATGTATGGACATCCTGCGACACTCAATCGAAGGCGATCGCCGAATGGCGTCAATAGCTATTCGCTCAATAGCTTCAGTTTCTTCTTCAATTTTGTTTTCGCTATCTGCCTCCATACTCCAACCATCCGTTTCAATACATGCGTAATCTGTTAAATCGCTTAAGCCGCTAAAATCCAAGTCTGAATCCGAGCTAATGTCGCTATATCTTGCTGTGCTATCCGCCATGTTGGCATCACCAAATGACGTCAAAGGAAAATGGACGATGTATTTAAAGATAGCGAAAATCAGGCACTTTAGAGCCTTTTTTCGGGATATTTGAAAAACACTTCGAAAAATAAAATAAGCCACTGGGAACTGATTTTTTTTGGTTTTAACCCTTCTGAAATTGTGATAATGTTCCCTTTAACGGTGAGTGATCGGATCAATGCATACGTCAGTACAAAAATAAGTGAGGAGACTTCGACTGGTGTACCTGCTGGAAAATTTCACTCCAAAATACAACCTGAAATAACTTTAGATTAAACGGTTACAAAGTTTTGTGCAAATACATGACATGCCTTCAAGTGAAACGACCCTGAATGACAATCCGACAAAAAAATAGCATTTGTGTAGGAATACCGGGATCTTTTTTAAGCACATTTTAATTATGCGAGCAAGCAATTATCTGTGATTAATCATGATTAATCTGATTTTAAGGATATCATCAAAAATCTTTTAACAGCTCTAAATAAAACTGTAGTGTGCTACATGACAAATCACCTTATGAAAGCCACTGGCACAATATAACAAAAGAACAATAGAAGACATATTGAGAGACTTTTTTTTTTTTTTTTTAGCCCGCAGGTCTGCAAATATTTTGTCTCCGATACTTCAGGATGGAAAATGAGCAAGTAATAACACAAAGGAGATGGGGGAGTTGGATGAAGACAATTCAGAGGATTTACACTACCTTGTCTGCTCCAGGACACCAGCGGCTTGGGCTGGCCTTGCGCCATACACTCCATCACTGCGGGACGGCCGAGCACCACCGTGGCATTTTGAGGCGGTGCCACGATCACAACTGTGTTCAAGGCTTCTGCAGAGCCTTGATGAAGACAAAAAAAAAAAAAAACTATTATTTATGCATAATATACGAGATAATACCGTGTTCTTGAAAGGGAAGTCGCTAATGTGAATCAATCCACTTCATTTTTATGGCCTGCTATCACAACTGTGTTGAACCGGCACTAACGCTGTCCCATATTTCACTTATGTATTATGATTATTTATTAATAAATCTCCATTTAATCCCCACTACTTATTAGCCAAAGGTATATTAAGGTTAAACTGAATTTTCGAAATGAAAAAGTGCACAATTGACTCCTGTATTTTAAAGGCTGGAGGACATTTTCTACTTGAAAATAGTACAGCGGGAAACTGTAAAAACCCAGCTGCATTGAACGCCTCCAACTATGATGGTATGCGACCTGCTTAAGAGCAACAACAATAGAGACTGAGGGCAATACCATGAATTGATTATTAATTAAAAACTTATTCGGGTGTTATCATTTAGTGGTCAATTGTACGGAACATGTACTGTTGTGTGCAATCTACTAAAGAAAGTTTCAATAAATCAAAAGAAAAGCAAGAAAATGAAGCACTGCAGCAAATTAGAGACTGTGATGTGTACCGAATTTGGTACCTTTTATCAAGTCCGACTGAGTTCCGTCTGTCCACGTGAAATCAAGCGGTACCATTATTCAATACCTCTGTTGCCCGTGACATAACGTCGGTTGGCTAAATATATGCACCGGCTCAAACATTTGGCAGGGAAACAATCACTCAAGCAGCGCTGCCTCCAGGGAATGTTGCAATTTTCCACGCTAACCAAGTATGTCTGAAAGAAAACGCTCAGAGGTACAGTAAGTTTCCACTTTTCCAAAACGCGCTAGCTCGATGCAAACTTACATTGAAACTCCAAAAATTTGAATATTATTCAAAGCTGTGTTCATACCAACAATTAGATTTATAAGGTGAAACTAATATATGACATAAGCTCATAACATGCAACTCAAGACATTTCAAGACCTATTTTGATTACATTTGATGATTTTGGCTTATAGTCAATGAAAACCTTGAATCGAAAATGTCAGAAAATGTTGGGTTTTCCGAAACTAAAACACAATCGTCAAAATTATAACAAATACAAGCTCGACATATTTCACTTTGTATGCAATGAGTTTACATCACATTAGTTTCACATTTGAAGTTGAATTGCTGGCATGGAATTAACTTTTACACAATGTTCACATTTTGGAGATTTATATGCTACTGATTAGCATTAGCGATTTTACATGCCAATTTCAATTTTGGTTATAAAAACTAAAACTTAGACAAACGGTGTGTAGTAAGTACAATACTTAGAGTGTAAACACTTTGTATGTCTCAACATACAAGACTACTTCCTGACTGGAAAACGCATTAGTTTGCGTATACTTTATGTCCTTATGGGCTACAATAAAACATATACGGGCCAAAATGTTGATATTTGAATGTTAAAAATGTTAAAAATTACCTATCCTTCATTGTAAAGTAGATTATTTTAGTGGAGATCGATACAAAAGCAAAAAGGGACTCCACACCAGAGACTGACCTGTGGTGACAGTGAGCAGGGATTCATGACTGACGTTCCTCCCGGCGGAGTTGGATGCGACACAGCGGTAAGCGCCTTCATCTTCCTTGGCAACCTCCAGAATGTGGAGCACCCCATTAGGAAGCGAAATTAACCTGCGTCACACGGGGGCGATGACAGAAGGAGACCAAGTAAGAAGCAGCATGATGGATGCTAATCGCTGACTGGGAGATGCAAAAAAAAATAATAAAACAGTTGTCTGTAGTCTGCAGGGTTCTGGCTGGGTCCCTAAAGGGGCCCCCATCCCTCTTTGTTAAGGGAGGCAGACCATTGACTGTCCCTACATGATAGAATAAAAACTAACTACAGTATTTATTTACAGCAATAATTCAACTATATAGAAGAATGTTACAATAAGAATGTTAGAATACCATCAAAATGGCAGACATTTATCCATGTTAATATGGAAAAGCTGCTGATGGTGTGTTTGACAGAGAAGCAGCTTGAAAGAGATATCGTAGAGATTCCCTTTCCAAGGTAAATGCTGCTACATTATTTCATAAAACTACTGTAGTTGTTATAGCACATTCTATTCGATGTTTTTTGTTTTAACAGTGTAAATAAAAAACAGTACTAAAGTTGTTTTTACGGTCAAAAACTGGCAGCTAAGTTGCCATATTTTTACCATAAAGACAGCGTTCATTTTGCTCTGAATTCATATGCCAAGCAGCTATTTGAGTATTTATTTATACTTAAAAACTGTTTTGGAATAAATGATAATATAATATTTTGTTACATTATTAGGTAATATTAAAGGCCTACTGAAATGAGATTTTCCTATTCAAACGGGGATAGCAGGTCCATTCTATGTGTCATACTTGATCATTTCGCGATAGTGCCATATTTTTGCTGAAAAGATTTAGTAGAGAACATCCACGATAAAGTTCGCAACTTTTGGTGCTAACAGAAAAGCCCTGCCTCTACCGGAAGTCGCAGACGATGACGTCACATGTTGATGGCTCCTCACGTCCTCACATTGTTTATAGTGGGAGCCTCCAACAAAAAGAGCTATTCGGACCGAGAAAACGACAATTTCCCCATTAATTTGAGCGAGGATGAAAGATTCATGTTTGAGGATATTGATAGCTACAGACTACAAAAAAAAAAAAAAAAACGCGATTGCATGCGGGCCAGGAAAGTACCCGCACTCTTTTTTTACGAAGCTACGCTGTTGTAACACGTGCTGAATTGTCTTACTGAAATAAGCAGGGGCGTCCATGAAAAAGACGGCGCTTAGATGGCAGCATATATTGTTCCAAAACCTGTATGTACCTTTCAGCATTAATGATGCCTTCACAGATGTGTAAGTTACCCATGCCTTGGGCACTAATGCACCCCCATACCATCACAGATGCGGGCTTTTGAACTTTGCGTCGATAACAGTCTGGATGGTTCGCTTCCCCTTTGGTCCGGATGAAAACAAAAACTATTTTAAATGTGGACTCGTCAGACCACAGAACACTTTTCCACTTTGCATCATTCCATCTTAGATGATCTCGAGCCCAGAGAAGCAGGCGGCGTTTCTGAATGTTGTTGATAAATGAGTTTCACTTTACATAGTAGAGCTTTAAGTTGCACTTACAGATAGAGCGACAAACTGTATTTAGTATTTAGGTTTTCTGAAGTGTCCCTGAGCCCATGTGGTGATATCCTTTAGAGATTGATGTCGGTTTTTGATACAGTGCCGTCTGAGGGATCGATGGTCACGGTCATTCAATGTTGATTTCCGGCAATGCCGCTTACGTGGAGTGATTTCTCCAGATTCTCTGAACCGTTTGATGATATTATGGACCGTAGATGTTGGAATCCCTAAATTTCTTGCAATTGCACTCTGAGAAACGTTGTTCTTAAACTGTTTGACTATTTGACAGTTGTGGACAAAGGACTGTACCTCGCCCCATCCTTTCTTGTGAAAGACTGAGCATTTTTTGGGAAGTTGTTTTTATAACCAATCATGGCACCCACTTGTTCCCAATTAGCCTGCACACCTGTGGGATGTTCCAAATAGGTGTTTGATGAGCATTCCTCAACTTTATCAGTATTTATTGCCAACTTTCCCAACTTCTTTGTCACATGTTGCTGGCATCAAATTCTAAAGTTAATGATTATTTGCAAAAAAAAAAAATGTTTATCAGTTTGAACATCGAATATGTTGTCTTTGTAGCATATTCAATTGAATATGGGTTGAATAGGATTTGCAAATCATTGTATTCCGTTTACATTTACATCTAACACAATTTCCCAACTCATATGGAAACAGAGTTTGTACAAGCATCTCTCTCAGGGCCACCATAGCTGCAATGTGGCCCTCAATGAAAACAAGTTTGACAAGCCTGGTAGGAAAGACAGTAAGTTGGCAGCTAGCCACACTAAAAGCTTGGAACCCTACTGCCTTGAATTCAAAATGTTTTTAGGCTAACAATTGACTTCATGAGGCAAATGCCATATTGTGCAACCAGAAAACGGGTAAGATACAGACACAGAAAAAAAACCTAAGAAAATTGGATGGAGAATAATACCAAAATAAAGAGCAAGGGCGAGCCACCTGGACCAATAAGGAGAAAAGCAGCCGCTAGGAAGAAGGCAAAAAGGTGCTGATGTATCAGCTTATCTTTGTGACAAGCCATTAGCAGCGCCTACGGTGGCGGAACCTCATCTCACCCACCAGCCCCCATAAGCATCGAGCTGTTTGCAGGTCATGCAGGACCACGGCGGCCATTAGCGCTACAAAACCCGCCGTGCGACAAAGAAGCAAAGTTCACTAGAGCCCTGTGAAATGTCAGAATGAGTACGTCCGCCGGTAAATGAGAATATTTAAGCTTGAAGATACCAAACAAGAGTTTTATCAAAAAAAAAATAAAAAATTGAGTACATTTCATTTACCGTATTTTCCGGCACACCGGAAAATATAAGGCGCACTGCCGACGAATGGTCTGTAGACCTGGATTTGTGCATTTTTATCCCTTTTTTTGTGATAAAAAATTTTTGTTAATGTAATTTAAATTATTATTTTTATACGAGGGCTTCACGGTGGTAGAGGGGTTAGTGCGTCTGCCTCACAATACGAAGGTCCTGCAGTCCTGGGTTCAAATCCAGGCTCGGGATCTTTCTGTGTGGAGTTTGCATGTTCTCCCCATGAATGCGTGGGTTCCCTCCGGGTACTCCGGCTTCCTCCCACTTCCAAAGACATGCACCTGGGGATAGGTTGATTGGCAACACTAAATTGGCCCTAGTGTGTGAATGTGAGTGTGAATGTTGTCTGTCTATCTGTGTTGGCCCTGCGATGAGGTGGCGACTTGTCCAGGGTGTACCCCGCCTTCCACCAGATTGTAGCTGAGATAGGCGCCAGCGCCCCCCGCGAACCCGAAGGGGAATAAGCGGTAGAAAATGGATGGATGGATTTTTATACGAATGAATGTTGTTTATTTTCTCTTTCAGACTTGTGATGAGGAGGTATCACTCCTCCAGAAAGTAGAGACCTGTGTATGTGTTTCGTGTTTCCAACACAGGTGGCCAATAAATGATGAAACGACGGAATGGTGGAGTGTCTTTTACTTAAAAAAACTACACAACGCAGAACAAAACTCACTACAAAATTGGATGAAGTTGATTTTTTTTTTTTTTGTTTAATTCAAAATTTAAAAAAGATCGAAAATATATTTTCGATCTTTTTTCATATAAAAGGTGCACTGGATTATAGGGCACATTAAATAAGTCATATTATTATTATACATCCATCCATTTTCTACCGCTTGTCCTTTTTTTTAGGTCGCAGGGGGTGCTGCAGCCTATCTCTGCTGCATTCGGGCGGAAGGCGGGGAACACCCTGGACAAGTCGCCTCCTTATCACAGGGCCAACACAGATAGACAGACAACATTCACACTCACATTCACACACTAGGGCCAATTTAGTGTTGCCAATCAACCTATCCCCAGGTGCATGTCTTTGGAGGTGGTAGGAAGCCGGAGCACCGGAGTTGTTGTTTTTATTCCCTTGGCCTCAGTATGGACCCCCTATCCAGAGGCCCAGGCTTATACCGATTTTTTTAATTTAATTTAATTTTATTTTAATCTTTTATTTCTTTCTCCCATTCCCTCCCCCTTGTTTACCTGCATCTCACCTTTTTTGTAAGGGGCTCCGGAAGTCGGCAGACCTGTCAGCAATCCTGTTCTGTCCCCCTGTAATATTTGTCTGATCTTGAATGAGATTGTGCTGAAAATGTTAATTTTCCTGAAGGAACTCTCCTGAAGGAATAAATAAAGTACTATCTATCTATGTACCCAGAAAAAAACCATGCAGTCACAGGGAGAACATGCAAACTCCACACAGAAAGATCCTGAGCCCGGGATTGAACTCAAGACTACTCAGGATCTTCGTATTGTGAGGCAGACACACTAACCCCACTTCCACCGTGCTGCCCATATTATTATAATTTTTTTCTAAATTGAAAACACTTCCTTGTGGTCTACATAACATGTAATGGTGGTTATTTGGTCAAAATGTCGCATAGATGATGTTTTACAGACCATCTTCAAGCCACTTATTTACATGGCTCACCTTCGACAGCGTCTTTTCCTCATCTTTGTTGTAGCAGTGTAGCGTGCAAGGACGGGAGTGGAAGAAGTGTCATAAGCTGGAGCTAACTCTCTTTACTTAAATCAATAACGAGGAATATCTCCTCATCCGGAAACAACACCAGAAGTGTCTCTCGTGAAAAAAACGTCCGACCGAAACTCTAACAACTAACGTTCCTTGGGTGAATAATGTAAACTCACAATACCGGTATGTTTCAGCGCTTTCAAGGCGACTTTACTGACAGATATAAGTACGAACTTTACACTACTTTTTATTAGAAATGGCAACTGCGGAGGATGAATGTCCCATGACAGAAATATAGAGAAAAAGAAGAAGCTTATCGACTACGGTGTTGCAACGGACTACACAGGTGAAAGCACACAATTTTTCAAGATTTATACAGATCCCAAATACAGATAATCAGGTACCATAAGGTAAGAAAAGTTGCTTTTGCATAAAATTGCGAAACGAAACGCCAGATAATGTCCTACCTTATACACACACCATAATAATACTCCTATGTTTATTGTGCCAACAATCCATCAGGAGGTGCAGCTTCATAGCTTACCAGAGTCGTACTAAAACATTGTGATAGGTTTTTAAGTGTAATGTTCTATATTTTCAATGGAACATATACAACTTAGGTGTTGTTTACCCGAGTTATATTGCCATCATATTGCAGTCTACACGTATATCTTATGTTTGACTGCCATCTACTGGTCACACTTATCAATACATTATGTACCAAATACAATTGCTTCGAGGTCGGTAGACAAAACCAGAATTATTTCGTACATTGGGTGCACTGGATTATGAGGCCCACTACAGAGTTTTGAGATGAAAAAAAAAGATTTTAAGTGTGCCTTGTAGTCTGTAAAAAAAAGAAAAAAGCTGCACACACAACACCTATGTTGATTTAAGAACTTGCACGAATTTAGTGTTTTGAGGACAATATAATATTACATTACTATAACGAGGAGATGTGAGCAGAGTGGTTCAATGACAAAATGTGAGCCAGCATCACGATTTTCACCAAGTTAGCACGTGTAGCTTCGAATGTAGCTTTCTTTCCTTGATAGACAAACTGTCACTTGAAAAGTTACATTGGGGATTCAAAGATCAGACACGGGGGGGGGGGATAACTCTAGAAAGCTGGCCAAGAGCCAAACCACGGCAGATGACAGCCAAGACATAGGGGGAGTAAACTAAGCCAGGTGAGAGGTCTCATGTTGGCCTCTTAGAGCTGAGATTCTGGCAAACTATTGTCATTGCAATACTTTGACATTTGGCAGACTATTTCGGATTGTCACAATAAAACAGGACATAGTGCGTCCATTTGCAGCTAGATACAAATAGCATACTTTTGTTCCTAAATACAGGACGACTATGTTGTTAAAGAGTCGGTTGGCAACCTTAGTTCCGGTTTACTTCACAGAACTAAGAAGTGGCCTGATAGTTAACAGTTTGTTTTGGTATTATGTCCCCCGTATTAGTATTAAAACTGCTATGGTCTCTTCACCATCTTCTTGGAACAAAGAAGTAGTCTAATAGCTAAGAAACAAAGATCCACACACAATGACTAAAATACAATGATATACCGTGAATTCAGGACAATAAGCTGCTAGTTTTTTTCCTACACTTTGGACTAGTGTTGTCCCGATACCAATATTTTTCTACCGGGACCAGTACCAAAATTATTTGGATACTTTTCAGTACTTTTCTAAATAAAAAAGACCACAAAAAATGTGTTTTAACAAAAAATCTTACGATACATTAAACATGTTTCTTATTGCAAGTTTGTCCTTAAATAAAATAGTGAACATACTAGACAACTTGTCTTTTAGTAGTAAGTAAACAAAACAAAGACTCTTAATTTGGTTGCTGACATATGCAGTAACATATTGTGTCATTTATCATTCTATTATTTTGTCAAAATTATTACGGACAAGTGGTAGAAAAATAATTATTAATCTACTATTTCATTTACTGATAATATCTGCTTACTTTCTCTTTTAACATGTTCTATCTACACTTCTGTTCAGATGTAATAATCACTGATTCTTTTGTTGTTTGATACTTTACATTAGTTTTGGATGATACCACAATTTTGGGTATCAATCCGATACCAAGTCGTTACAGGATCATACATTGGTCATATTGTATACTGGACGGCGTGGCGCAGCGGGAGAGTGGCCGTGCGGAATCCGGGGGTCCCTGGTTCAAATCCCATCTATTACCAACCTCGCCGCGTCCGTTGTGTCTTGAGCAAGACACTTCACCCTTGCTCCTGATGGGTGCTGGTTAGCGCCTTGCATGGCAGCTCCCTCCATCAGTGTGTGAATGTGTGTGTGAATGGGTAAATGTGGAAGTAGTGTCAAAGCGCTTTGAGTACCTTGAAGGTAGAAAAGCGTTATACAAGTACAACCCATTTATCATTTATATTCTTTCAAGTCCTCATGTATCCAGAGACATATTTCCTGAGTTTATAAACATAATATGATTTTTCATAGAAATTAAAGAAGATGTTGTGACGCCAAAAAATATTTATGTAATCATAGTAGTATCGACTATATACGCTATTGTAGTTGGTATCATTACAGTGGATGTCAGGTGTAGATCCACCAATGGTGAATCTTCACATTTTGATGCCGGTAAGCTACGGTGTGTAGTGAAGCATGTTTAGCTATTCCTCGTCCTGCATGGATGATACTTGTAACAAACATACTTCATTTGTCGCCATGGAGGCGAGGATAAATGATTCAGAAGTAGCTAAAACACTGGAGACGGCAGATAGACGTTAGCTGCTAGCAAGCTAGCCATGTCTTAAAGGACATCTTCCTGAGGGCTGTTTCAGTGTAATAACTTCACCTTTATTGTTGGTTTTTAAGCCAAAATGCGTCCATTCTACCTTTTCTATCTACACACTGTCTGCTTGTAAGTAGTCCGTGATTGTGCACTGCCGAACATGCTCGTCTGCTCGTAAACCAGCAATGACGCGACGTGACGACGACGGGGGGGTGGTGGACCGGTACATTTCAGAGGCAGTATAGTACCGAATAAGATTCATTAGTATCGCAGTACCGGTATACCGCACATCCCTAGTTTGGACCCTCTGGATTATGAGACGGTGTAGCTAATTTATGGATTTTTTTTGCTGACGGCCATAAAACAAACTAACAAACAATAAAAACAACAAGTGAATACAATGGGAAGGTGTTTTAGTGTTCTTTTGGACGATTTTGCTCACTGCAGGTAGTGTGGTGTCTTTCCATTTCCATTTCCATTTTTTTTTTCAACCCGAGTGCTGTTCATTTTTCTACTCGTCAATAGCGTTTCTACTCGTCTGGATTCTTAGATGATCTCGGGCCCAGAGAAGCCGGCGGCGTTTCTGGATGTTGTTGATAAATGGCTTTCGCTTTGCATAGTAGAGCTTTAACTTGCACTTACAGATGTAGCGACAAACTGTATTTAGTGACAGTGGTTTTCTGAAGTGTTCCTGAGCCCATGTGGGTATATTCTTTAGAGATTGATGTCGGTTTTTGATACAGTGCCGTCTGAGGGATCGAAAGTCACGGTCATTCAATGTTGGTTTCCGGCCATGCCGCTTACGTGGAGTGATTTCTCCAAATTCTCTGGACCTTTTGATGATGTTATGGACCGTAGATGTTGGAATCCCTAAATTTCTTGCAATTGCACATTGAGAAACATTGTTCTTAAACTGTTTGACTATTTGCTCACGCAGTTGTGGACAAAGGGGGTGTACCTCGCCCCATCCTTTCTTGTGAAAGACTGAGTATTTTTTGGGAAGCTGTTTTTATACCCAATCATGGCGCCCACCTGTTCCAAATTAGCCTGCACACCTGTGGAATGTTCCAAATAAGTGTTTGATGAGCATTCCTCAACTTTATCAGTATTTTTGCCACCTTTCCCAACTTCTTTGTCATGTGTTGCTGGCATCAAATTCAAAAGTTAATGATTATTTGCACACATCAGTTTGAACATCAAATATGTTGTCTTTGTAGCATATTCAACTGAATATGGGTTGAAATGTATTTGCAAATCATTGTATTCTGTTTATATTTACATCTAACACAATTTTCCCAAATCATATGGAAACGGGTTTTTAAAAGAAAACTGTTTTTTTGGTTTTTTTTACAAAATGCTACACAAATTTTAACAAAGTCAAATACATATAAGGCGAAAAGGAATGTATCCAACACTTCTGTTTTCTGAAGTAAATCTGTACAGAAGATATGGACATCGACATCAAGTAAATGATTTGCCAGAGTGGCCAAAGAGGACAGAGTAAAAAAAAAAAAAAAAAAATTAAAATTTAAAAATTTAAAAATATATATATATTTTTTTAATCGATTAAGAATCGTTACAAGTAAAAACCATTTGACACACCAAGTAAAAAGTATTATTATTTTCATTGTTATCTACCAGTTGTTGAAAACATGATTTTAAAACAGTTTTCTTTTTTTGTAGTTGTGTCAGTAAAAAAAATGTACATTTGGTTTTTCCGTCCTTCTTCCATGTATGATCAAAAAAACCCATAGAAGATCATTATCGTCAACCATCAATGGCCCTATTTCACTGATGAAAGTCTTTTTCGAAGTACTTAGTACTCGTAGTACATATTCAGAATAAGAGCAGGGCTGTGTGCCTCAATATCACTTAGCGGCATCTCTTTGATAAGAAAAAAATAAATATACAAAGAAAAATAAAAAAAGAAATAAAAAGTGCCTGTGGTCTGTGGAGAGGAATAGCAGTAAAAAGCACTAAGCTGAATTAGCTTCATAACCAAGGTCATAACACATACAGTAGTGTAGCTTTGAGTTAATTGGACTGTGCTTTCAGGAAATGTATTCATTGACGCACTCGTTGACATTTAATAAAAAAAAAATGTGATGTATTAGTCATAAGTGAATTAGTCATAAGTAATAAATTAAAAAAATAAAAACAACGTAGTCAGTCACAAAGATGACATTCAACACTTCCGGACAGATGAATTATGCCTTTGGTCCACAAAAGATGTAAACATTTTTAAAATCCTATTGTCACTCATCTGTATTACACAGACAGAAAAAGGCTATGGAGCGTAACAATGCAAGGTTCAATATGGCAATTGAAGCGAAGTCACCTTGAGTGCTCGGGGAGGGCGACTTTGTCCTTTTCCCACGTAATTACAGGTGTGGTGATGCCATCGATCCGGCACTGGAATCGGGCTGTACCCCCAGCGTGTAGCGTGTGCGGCGAGGGCTCTTGATGGAAGGGGGACAGCTCTGAGAAAGACAGAGGAAAGTCAGGCGATGCATTTTGTGTCGAATGTAGGTCGCTTGCCAGGTGACACCATGCAATTTATTGAAATCCCTTCCCAGCAGTGCCAATATACTAAATTACTGCTCATAAGAAGACAGACAATTGTGGGGATACAACCATACTTATGAGACATATGATGAAAAACCATCATGTCGTCAACTTTATGGAAGAAAATGTGTTTTGCTTCAGCAAGTTCAATACAAAAGGATCTCCGCCAGGAAGTTGGGATCGCCGTTCGTTAGTTAAAATTAAAGTTAAGTTAAAGTATCACTGATAGTCACACACACACACACACTAGGTGTGGTGAAAGCACCCTCTGCTTCCCCTTGTTCCACCCCCTGGGAGGTGAGGAGAGTAGTAAGCAGCAGCGGTGCCTACGTTCGGGAATCAGTTTGCTGATTGAACCCCCAATTCCAACCCTTGAAGCTGAGTGCCAAGCAGGGAGGTAATGAGTCCCATGTTTATTGTCTTTAGTATGACTCGGCCGGGGTTTGAACTCACAACCTACCGATCTCAGGGCGGACACTCTATCTACAAGACCACTTAACACAGGAGTAGGGAACCTATGGCTCTCGAGCCAGATGCGGCTCTTTTGATGACTGCATCTGGCCTTTAGATAAATCTTAGCTGACATTTCTACATTATATCCGATGGTAATCCGACAGGTTCAAACACTGATGAAATCTATTAAACAGACGAGAAGCAAGGAATCATGCAGAGACAGAGTTCAATTTGGCCCAATGAGGAGACATGTGTTTTGGGCTGTATTCTAGTTACAGATCCAAACTACGTTCTAATTGTCCAGCCTGTGTGCTTCCTCTATTTGGGAGGTCCCTGTTTACATCACTGATGCTGTCGCTAAGGGAAGGAGGTAATCTCGACAACTCCAGTTAGACACAAAAATTGACTATATACAAAAATGGAAATGTGTTGACACTGGTGATATCGCCTTTTCTCTCTGCTCTGTCTGCGTCACGGCGGTGTCCGGCCTTGGCAGTCAGCAGGCCGTTCCTGGACACTGATACCAGACTAGCTTGCAATATTTTGGATTGCCAGTTTTGCACGGACAAAGAAAAATACCACTTCAGCACAATTGACAATAATTATAGCAACGGCCCTTAAGCATAAAAGTTGTGTGATAATATATGCATAATTTTCTACCATACCTGTTCATGAAGTTGCATTAATGGTAAGAAGTATTTTAATTATTATTGGTTAACCTCAGAATAAAAATCCTATTAGAAAGAATAAGAGACTTATTATACTTTAGAAATGTTGATCTTATCCATCCATCCATTTCCTACTGCTTATTCCCTTTCGGGATCACGGGGGGCGCTGGCGCCTATCTCAGCTACAATCGACTTTTGTTGTATTTGGCATTAAAAAATTGTAGCTGAGATAGGCGCCAACGCCCCCCAAGACCCCCTAAGGCATGGGTGTCAAACTCTGGCCCGCGAGCCAAATTTGGCCCGCCGTGTAATTTAATTTGGCCCTTGAGACAATATCAAATTAACATTACAGCTGGCCCGCCGTTATTACACAGCAGCGGTGCCGCTGTAACACCTCAATTTCTCACACTTGCCAATCCTCCCGAAGTTCAGTGCCCCTCCCGAAAATCTCCCGGGGCAAGCATTCTCCCGATTTTTACCTGGACAACAATATTGAGGGCCTTTAGCATTCTCTACAACCTGTCGTCACGTCCGCATTTCCTCCATACTGTCAGGCCTGGACTGTGGATGTTTGTGCTTCCTCGATGCAAGGATGATGTGGGACGAGTCAGGCATGAATGTAAGTACATGGTTTATTTAATAAACAAATAAACAACAAAAAGCGTTCACAATGGAGGAAGAAACTTGGCTAAACAGTACAAACGTGAAACAAAAAACCTGCTCAAGGGCATGAAAGACAATTTAACTATAAACTTAAACAGCACGATGGCAAGACTAAAGACATGAAACAAAAGAGTGCACCGTGGCATAAATATATAAACTTACTCGGCATGGAACTGTGGAGAGGACGTAAAGGTTTGGACAGCATGGGTAGGGTGCGTGTGAGTGTCAGGATCCCAGGACGAAGACAAGAAAAAGAGTGACTTAAATAGCTGTGATGATTAGTGAAAACAGGTGAGGCTGAGAACAGGGACGTGACAGGTGAAAACTAATGAGGTTGGCATGGAAACAAACAAAACCAGGAAGTGCAAAACGTGACTGATTGTCCAAAATCAAAAACATAACATGACAAAACAAAACATGATCCATTTGTGTGACAGAGCCCCCCCGTTAAAGACAGCTCCCAGATGTCCAAAACAAAAAACAAAACAAAACTATGATCGAGAGTCATGGGAGGGCGGGAGGGGGACATGGCGGTGGATTGCCAAACCACGTGTCCCCGTATCCAACGGGGCAAAGTCAAGTGGCGGCGACGCGTGGAGGACCGAGGTGGGCGACCCGGGAACGGCCATATCCGTGACCGACCCCCTTGGCGTGGCGGACGACCACGTAGTGGCCACAACTGTGGCCGACGAGGAGGGCGTGGCGGACGACCACGTAGTGGCCTCAATTGTGGCCGACGAGGTTGGCGTCTTTGTCGTGGTGGACACCCACGTAGCAGCCACATCCGTGACCAACAAGTGTCGTCATCGTGGCTGGGCTTGGCAGTCGACGTGGACTTGGGCTTGGTGGTCGACATGGACTTGGGCTTGGCGGTCGACGTGGACTTGGGCTTGGCGGTCGACGTGGACTTGGGCTTGGCGGTCGATGTGGACTTAGGCTTGGCGGTCGACGTGGACTTGGGCTTGGCGGTCGACGTGGACTTGGGCTTGGCGGTCGACGTGGACTTGGGCTTGGCGGTCGACGTGGACTTGGGCTTGGCGGTCGACGTGGACTTGAGCTTGGCGGTCGACGTGGACTTGAGCTTGGCGGTCGACGTGGACTTGAGCTTGGCGGTCGACGTGGACTTTAGCTTGGCTTCGACATGGAGCTGCCACTGGCGGCACTTGGCGGTCGACGTGGAGCTGCCACTGGCGGCACTTGGCTTCGACGTGGAGCTGCCACTGGCGGCACTTGGCGGTCGACGTGGAGCTGCCACTGGCGGCACTTGGCTTCGACGTGGAGCTGCCACTGGCGGCACTTGGCGGTCGACGTGGAGCTGCCACTGGCGGCACTTGGCGGTCGACGTGGAGCTGCCACTGGCGGCACTTGGCTTCGACGTGGAGCTGCCACTGGCGGCACTTGGCTTCGACGTGGAGCTGCCACTGGCGGCACTTGGCGGCGTGGACTTGGACTTTGGCGTGGACTTGGAGCTGGACGAGGTGGCCTTGCTGGAAGCTGCAGCTTAATCGGCCGAAAGACTGGTGGGGGTGGCCGTGATGGCCGCTGTGGCTTGGCAGGCTGAAAGACTGGAGGTGGAGGACGAGCTGGTCGCTGTGGCTTGGAACCGCACCGGGCAGAACCAACCCAAAAGCTCCCAGCCCCAACCCCCCCCTCAAGGAGTGGCTGCCAGACACTTTCATCATGACCTGGAAAAGTATTTTGGGGTGGGCGTAGGGAGGTGAGGAGGAGGGCAGAGTCTTCCCCTTTAAATTGTCCATATTGTCTTTGTATTGTCTTTGTTTGATTATCTGCAAAAAAATATTGTGGCTTGGGGTGGGGGCTTGAGTCCTGGGGGGCGTGGCATGAACTTTGGATGGCTGTGATTGCTGTGATCTGTTGTGCAAAATCATTTTTTGTAATAATTAATCATTGTTATGGGGTCTGAGTCTTCTGTTGGAGGTGGGTGATTAACTGTGAAAGTCCTGAAAAAAAAATCTTCCTGATCTGTGATGTGTGTTGACGGTGGCGTGATGTTGTCGTGGAGAGTCCGGGCAGCTCGCGGTCCACTTCCGCCCTGAGTGGGAGGAGCTTGCTGGCGTGACGCTTCCTTTCCGCACCTGGAAGCCTTCCCCAACGTCCTTCGTCGAGGGTGACGCTTCAGGAAGACGGCATGGCGTCATCTTCGGACCAAATGGATTTTATTGGCACCAATTTGCCATTTGGCCCCCACATCATCTCTTTGAGCACCATGGAGGAATAGCGGAGCGTTTCCTCCTCCATAGCGCGCAGCACCGCCAACGAAGCCTCGTCCAAATTATCATCTGCGAAGGAGTTTTTCTGCTGGGAACTTTCTGTCATGCTTGGACATGGATTGAGTGTGCTCCTTCGACGCAGCGGGATTACAGGACGAGCCAGGCGTGAATTAAGGTACATGTTTATTTGGAATTCTAAATACAAAAATAAACAAACTAAGGGCGCTCACAAAGAGGTATAAAACTTGGCTACAAAAATACAATCAGGAAAACAAAACAACTGCTCGATGGCATGAAAGACAATGAACTAACTTAAACTTGCACTGTGTCAAAACTATGAATAACTAACACAAAAAAAAACTTACTGTGACAGGTACAAGGGGCATGGATTGCAAGGTAATTGAAGGTGCGTGAAGGCATGAAGCAGAATGCAAATAGCAAAGTTCCCAGGACGAGGACAGAAACAGAATGATATAAATAGCAGCTATGATGATTAGAAACAGGTGTGGGACTGAGTGCTGGGCGTGACTTGGAGACCAGGTGGAAACTAATGGGTTACTGTGGATAAACAAAACCAGGAAGTGTAAAACGGGAAACAAGAGTCCAAAAACAAAAACATAACATGACAAAACAAGATCCATAGGTGTGACACATACAAACAGCGTGCAGGCCCACTCGCATAATATATGCGGCTATTACACACATAAGTGAATGCAAGGCATACTTGGTCAACAGCCATACAGGTCACACTGAGGGTGGCTGTATAAATAATTTTAACACTGTTACAAATATGCGCCACACTGTGAACTCACACCAAACAAGAATGACAAACACATTTCGGGAGAACATCTACACTGTAACAAAACATAAACCCAACAGAACAATTACCCAGAACCCCTTGCAGCACTAACTCTTTCAAGACGCTACAATATATTTTGATATTTACCTCAGAAGGCTGCAAATAGAAAAGAGGCATTAAATTTGTATTTAAATTTTATCTGATATGCCATTGATATTTTTTAATTATTATTGTTATTATTTGAAACTCGATTTTGCATGTCACTATAAAGTTACTGAATATAAGCCTTGCTTGTTCAATGTCCAATGCAGAAGTTGTTTGGGTCCCTATTAAAAGGTTAATTTGTTCAACCTTGGCCCGCGGCTTTGTTCAGTTTTAAATTTTGGCCCACTCTGTATTTGAGTTTGACACCCGTGCCCTAAGGGAATAAGCGGTAGAAAATGGATAGATGGATGGAAATATTATATGGCTCTTACGGATGTACATTTTAAAATATTTAGCTTTCATGGCTCTCTCAGCCAAAAAGGTTCCCTACCCCTGACTTAGCAGATCATTTCAGGGGTTCTTAACCTTTTTGACCCCCCGGGGCCCAACTTTACCAAAACAAAAGGGCCTGGGGCTCACTCAAATATTAACACTGAATAGTAGGGTTTTCAAAAAATATATATTTCCAAATGAATCATGATTCTTTTTTGTAACGATTCTTAATTGATTAAAAAAAATCTAAATGTTTTTTTTTTTTTTCATCTTATTGCTGATGTCGATGTCCATATCTACTTTAGTAAAGAAATGTGTGGCATACTTTTCTTGTTGCCTTATTTGTATTTGACTTCATTAAATACTTTGGTAGATTGATTATTAAAAAAATATATTTTTTCTTTCAAGTAAAATAGAAATCTGTCACAGTTGTTTATAAATGTTATAGAGGAATGTACAGGGCTTGAATTTAACCCCAGCAACTGCGACAAAAGCCACGACCGCCCTCGTCATTTGCCGTGATGCCCTACAAAATTGACCAACATCAGCGGCAAGAACATGCCGTAACCAACTTTGACTTTTTACTAGTTAATGAACGAGGGATAAATGGAATAATGATCATCTGCGATAAAATTCCCGAGGGTTAGCAATACCGTCTAATGTTTTAACTACCGAAAACCGGTCATTTATTAATGCATTTTCTGCAACACAAAGTCAGGCGCATGCGCTCGAGTGTCGTTTGGCTTGATAATCAAGGCGGACAAGCTACACAGACTTTGCTTGGGAGATTTCCCCTCGGAGTAAACGGAGCCAAGCGCTTGGTAAAACGTTGTTTTCCCTCGCTGCGTTTAAGAGTGCACTGCTGTGTTTAGATGGAGACAGGTGTGGACAATATTGGAGACGGACACACTTGTCCATCCATCCATCTTATTCCGCTTATCTGAGGTTGGGTCGCGGGGGCAGCAGCCTAAACAGGGAAGCCCAGACTTCCCTCTCCCCAGCCACTTCGTCTAATTTATGAACACTGACTTTTTGCAGTGTAGTAGCTCACACACACGTTTGCACACGTGTTTAGCGTGTGGTATTTGGATCTAAGTAGATCAGGCCCTAAGTGTGTCAGCATTGATGTTTTAATGTGTTATTGTGGAGTGTGAATTTATTTTGCTCGCAGGGACTAAAGATAGAAATCAGCAAGAACAATATAACCTGGTACACAGCATCTTCACCTTGTGTCTAATGTTTTCTGTGCACGGTCTTTGGCAAATAAACTAACAATCAAACACGACATGGTTGAAATCCGCTACCATAATTCTACATTTTATTCTTTGCAAAACACAAGGGAATCTAATTTGTCTTTTAAGACAGTTAAACAGTTAAATGTCCTCCTACTTCACCGAGGACAAACAGAGGGATCTAATCATGCGTGGCGAGATTGTAACTTCTTCTTCTCTTTAGCTGGAATTTGTTGGCAGCGCCCCAATATTCACAACTTCACACTTTCACACGCAAGGGAGGGCGGGGGGCTTCTTGCTTGGTTTGGGCACCAGGGGGCAACAGAGAGCACTGTTTGTCCCTATTACCTTTGACCCCTCCAACAGGCACTGCAAAAAAATAAAATAACTGACAAAATATGGATACAAAAACGAGATTTGGGGGGGAAAAATACTCAAAACTAGTGAAATCATCTGTCCATGCAACTAGATAATTTTACTTGATAATACATCCCGAATTAAGATTTTTTTATTAAGAAATTAGCAGGACTTTTAAGTATTTCATACAGATAACAAGCATATTAAACTTGTAAATCGTAAATTATGCATCTATTACGTGGGGAAAACCAAAATATCTTATTTGAATAGTTATGTTCTTTAAAGTTTTCTAACTAGAATGGACAAAATATAATTATTGATGCTAAAATTAAGATTATGACATGAACTAGTGTTGTAACCAAACCAATATTTTGGTACAGGTACTACAATTATTTCGATACTTTTCTAAATAAAGGGTACCACAAAAAAATTTAATGATTGGTTTTGTATTAACAAAACATTTTAGGGTACATTAAACATATGTTTCTTATTGCAGTTAAGTCCTTAAATAAAATAGTGAAAATGCTAGAAAACTTGTCTTTTAGTAGTAAGTAAACAAAAAAACGCTTCTAATTAGTCTGCTGGCATATGCAGTAACATATTGTGTCATTTTACACTGTATTATTTTGTCAAAATTATTAAGGACAAGTGGTAGAAAATGAATTATTAATCTACTTGTTCATTTACTGTTAATATCCGCTTACTTTCTCTTTTAACATGTTCTATTCAGACTTCTGTTAACATGTAATCATCATTGATTCTTCTGTTGTTTGGTACTTTACATTAGTTTTGGATGCTACCACAAATTTGGGTATCAATCCGATACCAAGTCGTTACAGGGTCATACATTGGTCATATTCAAAGTCCTCATGTGTCCAGGGAAATATTTTCTGAGTTTAAAAACATGATATACATTTTTTTTAAAAGAAAGATGTTGTGATGCCCAAAAATATTGATGTAATCATAGTAGTATCGACTAGATACGCGCCTGTACTTGATATTATTACAGAGAATGCTAGGTGTCGATCCACTCATGGTATTTGTTTACATTTTTTTTACATTTTGGGCGGTGACGGACCGGTACATTTCAGAAGCGATATAGTAGCGCAAAATGATTCATTAGTACCGCGGTACTATACTAATACCGGTATACCGTATAACCCTAATGTGAACTTAATGACTAAAAATAAGTAAATAACTCTCAAAACTAGGGACCTTTTGAATAATACAATTTTAAATCTTGGAGAGTGGCAACAAATTTGCAGTGTGCAACCTTTTCTCTCTGGCACTCATCGAGGATGGACGCTCCCCTTTCCTCTCCCTTATCTCTCCTGCTTGCTTCTTTATTTTGTCTTGTCTTAACTTTCTTGTTGCCTCTTTTTGCACTGCTCTCCAAATCTAAATATTAGATCTTTTTAACTGGCCTCAACAAAATTGACAAGATCTTGCGTTTGGGGGAACCTGCTGTCGTGACGAAGCGGTTGTTGCTGGACACACGACGGACTCTTGGGAGAAGAAGGAGGGCCGCGTGCCTGGCGACCCTTTTCTGTCGAGGACGTGAAGATGTCCACCCATTCGGAATTATGACAACAGGACATCTGCTGATTGGAGTAAGCGTTGCTCTGGTTTGTCGACAAATTGGAAGTTGGTGGCAGTCTTCAAAGTACCCCAAAGCTGCCCCAAATGATTGGAGGATGCGGGAAGAACTGTGGATTATATCGGACTGTCTACCCCGCAGGTTTTGAGGACCAGTCTTAGACAATTTAGAGTGAAAAGCAAATTTTATTTTCACTCGCATGAAAAAAAAAATCATTCTAACTTGGATTGCTTCCCTGGCTTTGAGACTCTCCCGAAGGACAGCACAGCGAAGACACAAACTCCCTTCTTGTCTCTCATGGACACACACCTGTTGTTGTTGACTGTGGACTAGCGACTGCAATACATCAAGGCCGCGTAACAGAGGCACACTACGGGCTTACACACACACACACACACATCCACAAAAATATAAGCCACACATACACACCCCATCCCCCCAAACCCAACGCCCTCGAGGCAAATCCCATAGGGGTGATGAATGGATGGCCAGCGCCTGAGAGCTGCACCATGACCTTGAAATACCTTGCTTCTGTTGCTAGATATCTCGAGATGCATGTTGTAATATGTATATGTGCTTTGCTATGGAGGATTTTTTCCCACTCCAGACTGGGCCCCCTTAGGAGCCCAGTCTGGATTGTATTTTTTTACTCAACCTTCCTTTGCGTTTACCTTTTTCCCATCTTTTACGGGGCGCCCTATGGCGACCCATCACGTTCTTGTTCTGTAACCCTGTACACTGTTTGTTTGTCTAATCTTGAACAGGTTTGTGCTGAAAACAAAGTTTCGTTGTACTGTGCAATGACAATAAAGACCTATCCTATCCTATATTCATTGTTAATAACCCTAATAAAACACTTTAAAACCATTAGCAGCCTTTGTGTACAAAAAAACAAACAATTAAGTAATTCAGTTGAAAGCTGCACAAAAAAAAATATTTGGTGTAATTCAAAGAAATCAGACATTGTATGACTATAAAAGACATATTGTCATGCTCTTATTGCTGTGGCCATAAATTAGAAGTCACCCAGCCATGGTTTTAATATGTAGTTTAAGTCAGATTTGTCATAACTGCTGCCAAATCTGTTAAAAAAAAAAAAAAAAAAAAAACTCTTTAGAAAATGGACATTGATTTTTCCCTTTTGGCAAGCTCGACAGGACAAGTTGATGATTAAAAGTCCGACATACTGCTGTTACAGCATCATGTAAACACACCGACCGTATCACTGCCGCCGCAAAAAAAAGAAAAAAAAAAGAAAAAAGTGGGCGTCAGTGTGTTTGAGTTGAAGAACAGCTGATCAGCGAGAAGCCACATCAGCTGACATCAATGCCAAGAGGCCAGTGGGTGTCCACAGAGGACACTGTGATGAGACAATGGCCACTTGCTGACCTTTCCGCCTCACCTCTATCAAAGAGTTGTTTCCAACCCTCTCCCAGAATGTCATTGATCAGCAAATAGTTTTTTTTTTTGATAGTCATACAGGCCGGCGCTTGATGTGATATGACTTCCCTTGACTTTACCCCAGTCTTTGGCCCCATTGCATATCAGATAACAGTGTCCCTCCTCTTGTGCAAGCCATCTGCAGGATGACCTCTTTTAGTGACAGTCACATTGTCACTACCCATCATCAATGACTTTATTTTAATCCCTACAACATATACAAAGCAACCTCATAAAGGTGAACATATCAATGTATGATTGATTGATTGATTGATACTTTTATTAGTAGATTGCACAGTTCAGTACATATTCCGTACAATTGACCACTAAATGGTAACACCCGAATAAGTTTTTCAACTTGTTTAAGTCGGGGTCCACGTTAATCAATTCATGGTATCCTGTCCACTACCTGTCATCTTTAATCCCACAATCTCCTTACATCAGTGGCCCCCACCTTAATATGAAAGTTTCATTTTAGTGCGGCCCGCAAGTTTTATATGAATGGCGCTTGACGGCGTTGTGTGCCGAGCTGAAGGAATCTAACAATCACGGTTTGGTATGTGGCTCTTTTGGGCCAAACATTGACGTCACTTGCATGATGCAAGCAGAGAAAAGTGTTGCCGCTTTTACACCAGACCCGCTCGCGCTCTTCCTACCACCTTCCCTCCCTCGCTTGCCCGCCTGCCCGCTCTCCCTCTCTTGCTGTGTGTGTGGGTCTCTCTCGCTCCCTGAGGAGTCGAGCGGCCCGGTAGCTTCCGAAGCACTTCCGAAAGACCGAGTGACAATACAAAACTGTGGTGCACTGAACCCCAGCGCCGATACTCCGACAGTCATGATGTTCCGGGCTAATTGTGCTAACGTAAATGATAAAAGGGTGGAGTGCCATCTCTGGGTTGGGGAGGAGACCCTGCCCCAAGTGGAGGAGTTCAAGTACCTAGGAGTCTTGTTCACGAGTGGGGGAAGAGTGGATTGTGAGATCGGCAGGCGGATCGGTGCGGCGTCTTCAGTAATGCGGACGTTGTATCGATCCGTTGTGGTGAAGAAGGAGCTGAGCCGGAAGGCAAAGCTCTCAGTTTACCGGTCGATCTACGTTCCCATCCTCGCCTATGGTCATGAGCTTTGGGTCATGACCGAAAGGATAAGATCACGGGTTCAAGCGGCCGAAATGAGTTTCCTCCGCCGGGTGGCGGGGCTCTCCCTTAGAGATAGGGTGAGAAGCTCTGCCATCCGGCAGGAACTCAAAGTAAAGCCGCTGCTCCTCCACATCTAGAGGAGCCAGATGAGGTGGTTCGGGCATCTGGTCAGGATGCCACCCGAACGCCTCCCTTGGGGGGTGTTTAGGGCACGTCCAACCGGTAGGAGGCCACGGGGAAGACCCAGGACACGTTGGGAAGACTATGTCTCCCGGCTGGCCGGTGGACGCCTCTATATCCCCCGGCAAGTGTTAGACGAATTGGATGGGGAGAGGGAAGTCAAGGCTTACCTGCTTAGGCTGCTGCCCCCGTGACCCAACCTCGAATAAGCGGAAGATGATGGATGGATGGATGGATGGATGGGTTGTACTTGTATAACGCTTTTCTACCTTCAAGGTCCTCAAAGCGCTTTGACACTACTTCCACATTTACCCATTCACACACACATTCACACACTGATGGAGGGAGCTGCCATTCAAGGAGCTAACCAGCACCCATCAGGAGCAAGGGTGAAGTGTTTTACTCAGGACACAACGGACGTGACGAGGTTGGTACTAGGTGGGGATTGAACCAGGGACCCTCGGGTTGGGCACTGCCACTCTTCCACTGCACCACACCATCCGTAACTGTAAAACTCCACGGCGAGCCCCCCCCCATCCCTCCCGTTGGCTCCAGACCGAGGCAATTTTTGTTATGTGCGTCCAAAATGGATCTTTTAAGGTTCTGGGGTTGCCTACTCCTGCGATAGTGGAAAAGCGGCAAATGAGTGAAAGCAACAGAGACGTTGCCATGGAGACGAGGGTTTTCTTACGCGCCTAGCTGCAGTCACAACGTGACACTTGCCCGTTAGTAATGACAGTCCCCGATAACCTGGACCAATTCAAACAGTTATTTTTTAGCGGGGGGTGTATTTTGTAGCGTCCCGGAAGACTTAGTGCTGCAAAGGGGTTCTGGGTATTGGTCCTGTTGTGTTTGTGTTGTGTTACGGTGCGGATGTCGTCCCGATGTCAGATTATGTTTGTGACGAACCCCAAGATGCAGAGAAGGCGGCAGGCATTGTAAAGGAAAACATGATTTAACACAAAAAAAACAAACAAAATTGTTCAAACAAAAGGCGCGCACGAGGCGGATAACAAACTTGGTTATGAACAAAAACACTTACTGTGACACGAAGCAACTATGGCATGAACAGAGTGAACAGAAGTAGACAAATCTACAACGATAAGTAATAATGACGATGACAGGTAGTGGTGACAATAATCCAGCCCAGAGTGGAGGAACAAGCAGGTCTAAATAGCAACTGGCTGATTGACACCAGGTGTGGCCCCGTGCCAATCAGCCACAGCTGAGGGGAAAAACATTTAGGGATTACAGCAGGAAATAAAGACAAAATAAGAGCGCTGACAGGAAATAAGACAAACAGAGAAGAAAAACTAGAACTTGACCAAACTGTCAGGTACAAACCTGACAGTAGGCCCCCCTTCACATAACGGATACCAGATGTACTAGAAAAGCAACCCCTCCCCAACCCCCCCAAAAAAAAGTCCAAAGTCAAGGGAGGGTGGAGGGAGGACAAGGCGGTTGGCTGCCAGGCCAGGTGTCCCCGCAACCAGCGGGAAAGAGTCAGGTGGCGACGGCAAGTTGAACGCCGCCACAATTAGCGAGGCGGTCGCCTGTGAAATGACCACATCTGTGGCCGACAAGCGTATGGTGGCCCACCGGACAGGACGTTGGTGACCCCTGCTGGCCCACCGGACAAGATGGTGGTGGCGACCCCTGCTGGCCCACCGGACAAGATGGTGGTGGCGACCCCTGCTGGCCCACCGGACAAGATGGTGGCGGCGACCCCTGCTGGCCCACCGGACAGGATGGTGGTGGCGACCCCTGCTGGCCCACCGGACAGGATAGTGTTGGTGACCCCTGCTAGCCCACCGGAAAGGATGGTGGTGGCGACCCCTGCGGGTCCACCCGGACAGGATGGTGGCTACCCCTGCTGGTCCACCGAACGGGATAGTGGTGGCGCCCCCTGCTGCTGGCCCACCGGAGAGGATGGTGGTGGCACCCCCTGCTGCTGGCCCACCGGAGTGCGTGGTGGCGTCTGCTGGCCCACTGGAGTGCAAGGTGGCGTCTGCTGGCCCACCGGAGATGATGGCGCCGTAGGTTGCAGACCCACTGGAGATGATGGCGCCGTAGGTTGCAGACCCACTGGAGATGATGGCGCCGTAGGTTGCAGACCCACTTGCGGGAGTAGCTGTGCTTCCTCAGCTGCACAGCTACTCGGATCCCAGACGTCCTCCCCAGATAGGCCCACAGACGACAGGGGTGAGTGGGAGTGCGAGCGGCCAAACTTTTCTTTAAATTAGCCATAAATGATTGCGCTTTGTTAAGCCTCTCCGCCAAGGAAATCTCTGTGAGGTTCGTGTTAGGCTGGATTATTCTGTCAGAATGAGTTTGTGATGGGGTTTCACAGTGGCAGAGGGGTTAGTGGGTCTGCCTCACAATACGAAGGTCCTGCAGTCTTGGGTTCAATCCCAGGCTCGGGATCTTTCTGTGTGGAGTTTGCATGTTCTCCCCGTGAATGCGTGGGTTCCCTCCATGTAGTCCGGCTTCATCCCACTTCCAAAGACATGCACCTGGGGATAGGTTGATTGGCAACACTAAATTGGCCCTAGTGTGTGAATGTGAGTGTGAATGTTGTCTGTCTATCTGTGTTGGCCCTGCGATGAGGTGGCGACTTGTCCAGGGTGTACGCCGCCTTCCGCCCGATTGTAGCTGGGATAGGCGCCAGCGACCCCAAAAGGAAATAATCGGTAGAAAATGGATGCATGGAGTTTGTGAAGAACCCCAAGATGCAGAGAATGAGGCAGACATTGAATAAGAAAACATTATTTAATTTAGTACTAAAACAACAACAAACTAAAGGTGCGCACAAGGCTGAGAACAAAGTTGGCTAGGAACAGAAACTAGCACAAAGGCTAACTGTGGACTACAAACAAAAACACTTACTGTGACACAAAGGAACTATGGCATGAACAGAGTGAACAGAAGTAGACACAGCTACAACGATAAGTAATAATGACATTGACAGGTAGTGGTGACAATTATCCAGCCCAGAGTGGAGGAACAAGCAAGTCTAAATAGCAACTGGCTGATTGACGCCAGGTGTGGCCCTGTGCCAATCAGCCACAGCTGAGGGCAAAAACACTCAGGGATTACAGTAGGAAATCAAGACAAAATAAGAGCGCTGACAGGAAATAAGACAAACACAGAGGAAAAACTAAAACTTGACCAAACTGTCAGGTACAAACCTGACACCCGAAATGTGTTTGTCATTCTTGTTTGGTGTGTGTTCACAGTGTGGCGCATATTTGTAACAGTGTTAAAGTTGTTTATACGGCCACCATCACTCAGTGTGACCTGTATGGCTGTTGACCTAGTATGAATTGCATTCACTTGTGTGTGTGAAAATCCGTAGATATTATGTGACTGGCCCGGCATTCAAAGGAAGTGCCTTTTTATTGGCGCTCTATACTTCTCCCTACGTCCGTGTACACAGCAGCATTTTAAAGAGTCATAAATTTTACTTTTTGAAACCGATACCTAATATTTTGAAACCGATAATTTCCGGTATTACATTTTATAGAATTTAATCGGCCGATAATATCGGACATCTCTAATCATAATTAAAGATAAAATATTTTTTTTATTTACTTAGCCTAAATATCTGAAAATATTCATATTCTCTTCATGTCATATTATGCTCGTTCCAGTGCTGTTGTTTTTAGGTTAGTGTTCAATCAGAATACTGGTAAATGGGTTATACTTCTCTAGCTGCCATGCAAGGCACTAACCATGACCTATCAGGAGCAAGGGTGAAGTGTCTTGCTGAAGGACACAATGGACGTTGGTAAAAGGCAGGGGTTGATCCAGGAACCCTCAGGTTGCTGGCACGGCCACTCTCCCGCGCTATTGCAAAAATAGATTTTTAACTCTTTTTGGCTCGGGAAGGTTTGCATGTACAGATCTTTCGACCCCGAATATAGGACAACAATATTATTTTCAGACGTTTGTACTGCAATGCAAATATATTTTAATTAATATCAATAATACACCCAAAAACTATGTATATACATTTTATTATAATGTAATTGTATATTATGTAATTATATACATTTGTGGAATTAATTTGTCTTAAACTGATATTATAATATATTTTCATCAGTTTCCTTTTTTTATATTATCTAAAAAAAATGTTTATTTAAGTGTGCGTTCTAGTAATACTACCTTGATATTACATAATCATTTTTTAATATGTCAGGGTTCCTGCAGTCTAACTTAAAGGCCTACTGAAACCCACTACTACCGACCACGCAGTCTGATAGTTTATATATCAATGATGAAATATTAACATTGCAACACATGCCAATAAGGCTTTTTTAGTTTACTAAATTACAATTTAAAATTTCCCGGGAGTTTCGTCTTGAAAACGTTGTGTAATGATGGCGTGTACGCGTGACGTCACGGGGTTTTAGGAAGTGTGAGCGCTACGCACATACAGGTAAATGTCGTCTGCTTTAATCGCATAATTACACAGTATTTTGGACATCTGTGTCGCTGAATCTTTTGCAATTTGTTCAATTAATATTGGAGGAGTCACAGTAGAAAGATGGAGTTGGGAAGCTTTAGCCTTTAGCCACACAAACACTTGGTGATTACTTGTTTAAAATTCCCGGAGGTGAAAATTTACTATGGATCACATGAATCCAGACCGAATGTCAACCAGCAGGTTTCGGTGAGAAAATTGTGGTTAAAAAGTCAGTTCTTACTGGAGAAAAGCTGAGCTTGTGCCGTCCATAGCTGCCGTCGACTCCCCTGAGACACTGCGCGTCAACACCCGGCCGTGGAGACACCCTTCCGACTATCAGGTACTATTAAACGCACTAAAACACTAGCAACACTATAGAAAGATAAGGGATTTCCCAGAATTATCCTAGTAAATGTGTTTAAAAACATCGGAATACGTCCCAATGCTATCGCGTTTTTTTTTTTTTTTAACTCGTTTTTTTTTTTTTTCCTAGTCAGTCGTTATCAATATCCTCAAACACGAATCTTTCATCCTGGCTCAAATTAATGGGGAAATTGTCGTTTTCTCGGTCCAAATAACGGTTTTTTTTTGGAGACTCCCATTAAAATCAATGTGAATATATGAGGAGCCATCAACATGTGACGTCATCATCTGCGACTTCCGGTAAAGGCAAGGCTTTTTCAGGAAGTACCGAAAGTGGCGAACTTTATCGTCAATTTTCTCTACTAAATCCTTTCAGCAAAAATATGGCAATATGGCGAAATGATCAAGTATGACACATAGAAGGGACCTGCTATCCCCGTTTAAATCAGAAAATCTCATTTCAGTAGGCCTTTAATGCTTTTTAATGCCCCTTAAAATAAATGTAATAATGCCCAAGTCCCACTGCATATAGTTATTTCAATACAGTCAAAAGCTTACAAAAGACAGAATTGTATTATCAAAATGTAATCCTTTTCAATGCCATTTAAGGACTTAATTTTTTGCAAAATCCATTTTATATGTTTATATAATTTTCTATTCTTACACTGTATGTATTATTTTATTTGCAATGTTTCTATTTCTAGTGTGTGTTCTATTAGTAATCCCTACTCTATATTATTGTTGGACCAGCTAAGTCACCTCCCAAACTGTGTTAGTTCAGTTCAGTTTCAGTTTATTTCCAACATGCATACGATACAACATATTTCCAGTTGTTTCATTACAGCACGTCCGAAAAGGAGTAGGAAGAAGCAGAGTTTGTTTAACCCCTTTTTATATTATAACATTTTTATCCAATGTCCCCGTTCTGTTTGTAACATAACAATGAATAAATAATTAATAATTACATAAATAAATACACCACAAGTAAGTAAACAAATATTAAATGCATAAATAATCATTATCTCATTAAAAAAAAGGCTCAACATGTTCGTCATAGTTCTTCTGTGTGAAGACTTGTAGTTTGAGCAGTCTTTTAGAGTGAATCATATTGGTGCTTTGTTTGATTCCCTTTCTGTTAACCCATTTCATAATTTAATTCCACATATGGATATGCTGAAGGTCTTAAATCTTGTAAAAACTACATTGCTACTATAATGAAAACAAACTTGAACATCGGAAACAATATCTGGAACGATATTGATATTCATCTTTGGGGCACCTGTATTGAGAGAGGTTAAACAGGTCAAAAAATGCCAAGAGCTGTTTATTTTTTTAAGTATTTTAATTTATACGAGGGTATGTGCTGTGTTGCACTTACAAATTCCAGAAAGCAAAACCTATTTCCAACAAAAATTCCTAGCCAAAGCGGCATCTGTCTCTAAGCATGCAACCTCGCATTCCTGTGCATGGTATCGCTGGGGAACAAGGGAGGCGACTCGAAAGCAGGTGGCTTTTCTTAATATGTTATCACAGGTGTGATCAGAGATGTGTTTTTTTCCCTGCGCTGGCAGCTGCGGAGGAGAACATCCACTCAATATCAACGTTAAAGCACCTCGGCGAGGACCTCTCGCCGCGCTGATCAAATCGCTCTCCCGCAGAACTGCTGATTTGATTCACAAACACGCAAACTGAAGGTCAGCTTTAATGGTCTCGGAAACCTTTCCCTTCACCATGACTACTCGGCGGCCTCCATCCGCCTCCTCACTATTCATATAGCCCCCACCCCACCTCCACCCACCTTATTGTCCCCAAAACAAGAGCTCCTTATAAATAGGCATTTGGCAGCTGACAAAAGCGTGGGCATCCTCAGAGGGCACGGTGTCATTTTACACAATGCTAATGAGTCAATAAAGAACACCTCTGAAGAGCTGGAAACAAAAGGGATCATTAAAAATAAATTACTGTCTCTCTCCGTGTGCCCTAAATGTATTTAAAAATGTACATTGAGTGACACCTGGAGGCATTCTGTTTATTCATATTGTGCAAAGTGCCAGTTGTCATTAATATGTGGCACATTATATGACAGGTCCAGGTTTGACGTACACATTGACATGAAAAGCAAAATATAGTGAATTGTAATTATTCTATCTATATTCTTTTTCCTGCATGCATTCAAATTGAACAAGTTCTTCATATATATATATATATATATATATATATATATATGCATGTATAACACATTGAATGAGAAGGTGTGTCCAAACTTTGGTCCTGTACGTACGTGTCGGATGTGCTAATGTCCTTGCGTGTTACTCGTTTACCAAGCAAAGGTAACACGCGAGGACATTAACACATCCGACACGTACGTAGGATTAACCGAAGGAGCGTTTGAAGTCAGATGGACTAATCACAAGGCCTCCTTTAGAAACCAGACCTTGCGGAATTCTACAGAACTCAGCAACCACATTTGGAACCTCAAAGACAATAATGTTGAATATTCAGTAACATGGCAAATTCTTGCATCCAGCACACCTTACAACAGTGGTAATAAAAGATGCAACCTATGCTTAAAAGAGAAACCGTTTATTATATATCATCCAAACCTGTCATCCCTCAACAAGCGCAGTGAAAACATATCAACATGCCGTCACAGACGGAAATACCTCCTAGGTAACACATGAGCCAATCACCATGCCCCTACGCCTGCCTGTACCCACCCACTCTGTGCCCTATATAAACCATTGTATGTGAATGCTTCCATTAAAATCTCCTGGTGATTGAGGGAACCTCTCATGAAACAGTTCTGTAAAGATGAAGTAGTCTTGTGATTTTTCCCCCACACACACACACACATATACATATATATATATATATATATATATATATATATATATATATATATACACACATACAGTACAGGCCAAAAGTTTGGACACACCTTCTCAATCACAACACAACTGATGGTCCCAAACCCATTGATAAAGCAAGACATTCCACTAATCAACCCTGATAAGGCACACCTATGAAGTGAAAACTATTTCAGGTGACTACCTCTTGAAGCTCATCGAGATAATACCAAGAGTGTGCAAAGCAATAATCAGAGCAAAGGGTGGCTATTTTGAAGAAACCAGCATATAAAACATATTTTCAGTTTTTAGACCTTTTTTGCGGAGTACATAACTCCACGTGGGTTCATTCATAGTTGTGATGCCTTTAGTGACAATCTACAATGTATATAGGATAACACTTTTGTATGGACAATCTACAATTTAAGTAGGATATCACTTTTGTATGAGGAACATATTATCCATTAATTAGTAGCTTATTAATGTAACACACTTAATTTAGAGTTATTTGGACACTAGGGGAACATATAAGGGTTAGGGTTACTAATAAGCAATCATTCTGAGGTTATTAAGGGAACATTCTTAGGTAATGACTTACAAGTTGTATAATAAGGTCATGCAGATTAAGGCATTAATAAGTACGTAATAATGACAAATTAATTATCGGTGAAATTGTATTCCCCATACTAAACGGTTGCCGTAAAAAGTAATGAAAAAAAAAAACACTTTGAATGAGGTGTGTCCAAACTACATACATACACATATATATATATATATATATATATACATACACATATATATATATATATATATATATATATATATATATATATATATATATATATATATGTATATATATACATATATATATACAGTATATATAAGCATTATATATAAATTATTAATATTATAATACTGTAAAACTGTATTTATATTATTCACATGTGAATAATGCTGTATAATAGACTGTATTTATATTATTCACATAAAAAAAAAAACCCTAAGTTTTTATTATTTATTGTGAGCAAACTGTGGTGCTGAATTTCCCCCAGGGATCAATAAAGTACTTTCTATTCTACATAATTATAATTATATTCAGATTGAAATATAATTTAAATACATTTTTACCGACCAATGTGGCCCTCCAGTTAAAATAATTGGCCATGTCTGGCATGTTACAATCAAACAGCCATAACAAGTACTATACTTACAGTATAAACACTTTATAGGGTTCAACAAAAGACTAAAATGGCGAATTCTAACTAGCTTTGAATTCTAAATTTAACAAGATACAACTTTTTAAAACGTGTTATTGTGTTTATAGTTACTTGCAATGAAACATCTTCATAGTGAGACTTGAGTTAGGATTGGATATGAGGCAACAAAATTGGACTGGGATGGGGGACCAAAAATGAAGATTGGGACATCCCTATTTGCAACATTTAAAACTGAATGGCAGTGTTCTAGCTGCATATACAAGGCGATATCTGGGATAGTTTGAGGCCATTATTTCCTTCCATCATGCACAGTACAGGGCTACTTACTTGCCAGCAGAACGTTAACAGTCCGGCTGCTCAGGGCTCCATGTGCGCTGGCACTTACGCAGCTGTAACCCCCCTCCAAACCCCAGGGAGGCGGCCCATCCTTGGAGGCGGGCAGCAAGAGGAGGGATCGGTTGGCGACATACTGCAGGGCATCGCTCCCTTCCAGGGGAAGCGGTTGGCCGTTGCGTAACCAGGTGATGTTGAACGGCGTGTCGCTGGCCCCCAGGTTGCAGTCCAGCGTGAGGCGGGACTCCGGCTCCAACACCACATGGCTGGGTCCTGCCCCACAGCTCAGCTCCACGGAAACAGGCTTATCTGTGTGGCACAATTGGACACAATATGCACGTTAGAATAAAGTCCATTCATTGAAATGGTTCTAATGGTATGACTTGCAGCCTGAGAACTTGGCCACAACTCCCTGCAGGGAACCACTTTATTACTCTTTGAAAACCGCTATAAATCAAACATCGCCGTTTTTTTTCCCCTCACTGATTCGATTATTGTTGTTCTTAGCTATCAGTTTCAGCATTGGGCAATTTGTCATTTTATAGCAGGACTTCAATGGAGTCAATAATGTTGGCAGCATTCTTGAGGCGTGGGGCCAGCAGCGGAGAAGGGTGGAGGAAGAGGGGGCGGAGGAGCGCTGGAAATGAAATGGGCACAGCAGCTTGGAAGGATTTGTATGTCAGCAGCAGAACATTAAATTTAGAGTGGGGAAGTCCTGGAGCCAGAGGTGTTGGAAGATGAGTCACAGAGTGCTTTAGAAGCTGCACTGGAATGAGACGTTGCTGATATTATTTATGATTTCCTATGTGGGCATGTAGCAAAACTCTGAAGTCAAACACGATCCTTTCCTGATTGATGTGCGATTTGTTTACAGATTTTCAAGTTGACCCATTGGGAATTAAGATAATCCAATCAAGGGCGAACCTGCTGCTTTAATATATGACCTGTTCAAACTGGTCAGGCATTGTTGGAAGTAAGAGTGGGTGAGGGCATGTATTCAAACCGGGGTAATATTTTGACAAAAATCTTCATTGAAAACTGATGTATACAATATGGAGATAGACGAACATTGATATACAAACCCTGCATTGTCGGAATATTTCTAGTTACCAACATCACAGCAAATAAACATATGTTTTTTGTAGGGCTATAATATACAGTACAGTCCAAAAGTTTGGACACAGGTTTCTCATTTCAATGTGTTTTCTTTATTTTCATAACTATTTAAATTGTAGATTTTCACTGAAGGCGACAACAATCTGACACCTGAACTGAAGTGAAAACCTCTCGAAGCTTATCAAGAGAATGCCAAGAGTAAGCAAAGCACTATTCAGAGTAAAGGGGTGCTATTTTGAAGAAACTAGAATATAAAACATGTTTTAAATTATTTTCACCTTTTTTTGTTGAGTACATAACTCCACGTATTCATTCGTAGTGTTGATGCCTTCAGTGACAATCTACAATGTAGATAGTCATGAAACTAAAAAAAACACATTGAATAAGAAGGTGTGTCCCAACTTTTGGCGTACTGTTCATATATATATATATATATATATATATATATATATATATATATATATATACATCAGGGGTCTCGAACTCAATTTACCTGGGGGCCAATGGATGCAGAGTCTGGATGAGGCTGGGCCGCGAGAAAAAAAATGTTGCATACTCTTCAGCATGTCTAGTTGTATAATGACGTTTAAAATTGTATTCCTTGTGCACAGCAACTTTCTCTGTGCAAATAAGACACGCCGGGGTGCCCGTGTGCTCAACCAAGAAATGTTGCAACTCTTACTTTTCCTGGAATTGTCTTTGCTCATCACTAACCTTTCTCTTCGCTGCAGGCTTTGAAAAAGACATGTTTGGTGTAGTGGAATATATTTGTATTTAGCCGACGCACGGAGAATAATATGTTATTTCCGCAATGTGTGTCGTTCTGCTTTTCCTTCCTACAGCAACATGGCGGTCGACGTATAATGGCCGTGAAAAAGTACCTGGATAGCGAGCGCAAAAAAGGGATGGCTCCCGGAGTGTTATCCGGCGTCATATAAAAATATATGCAGTGTTCATCGTGTGAGGCAATGCAAATTAAACTATAAAAACTGTTTGAAATGGTCCAGGTTATCAGGAACTGTTATTACTGACGGACAGGTGTTGCGGTGTGACTGCAGCCAGGCACGTAAGAAAACCCTCGTCTCCATGGCAACGTTTCTGTCGCTTTCACTCATTTGCCGCTTTTCCACTAACGCAGCAGTAGGCCAACCAGAACGTTGAAAGAGCCATTTTGGACCCAAATAACACAAGGATGTCAAGCGCCATTCAGATAAAACTCGTGGGCCGCATTTACATTAAACTTTCATTTGAAGGTAAGGGGCCGCTAAAAAATGTCTCGCGGGACGCAATTGGCCCGCATGTCTGAGACCCCTGATATAGACGTTAGGTCAGTAAAAAACACAAGAGGCTACATCATCCCTACAAGCCTGTTTCACAGATTTCCCTATATATATATATATATATATATATATATATATATATATATATATATATATTGTGTTATGTGTATACCATTTTTTTGGGACTGTGGTCTTAGCAAAACAGGAAGCAATCACAGAGCAATGGGAGGGACATTGGACCGCACAACGGTATCACGTTTGGTTGTGCCATCTTGCTGTCTCGCTATGGATTCTCTGCATGGAGTGAGAAAATAAATTAAAAATGAATGCTGCAGAGAGCAAATAAATTGTATATAAAGCAGGAAAAGTCATCTCAACAGTGTGGCAGTTTATTAGGATTTTTTCCAAACGGACCGTAGTACTCCGCCGCGCATCATTTATTTTTAACCCACGTTCGTTCTCTGTTCGGATGTGCGGACCCAACAGGTAGAAACTAAAGTGCTGAATATTAATATTTGGAGTTTTGGCACCAGCCGCAAGACTAGATCGGAACAATCTACGTCTAAAAGCATGAATTGATGAAGCCTTCTTGGGTGAGATACGAAACATCTTCTAATACAAACCAAAAAGTCAAGTTGCAATCGATTGAAATCCCTGACAATACAATGACCTGGATGAATGTGAACATCCTTAGATTTGTAGTCAATTATTAGTGCTTTCAAAACTGCCCACGTAGCATAAACAGAGCAAGTGACCTACTGAATTTTGTTACAAATTCCTACAATTTGTGTTTTATCTTTACCTGCTACATGTCTTACCCGTGCACTGCAAAAAGTCAGTGTTCAAAAGCAATAAAAAAAATTAAAAAATGAGAGGTATTTTACTTGAACTAAGCAAAATTATCTGCCAATAGAACAAGAAAATTTGGCTTGTCAAGACTTTCCAAAACAAGTTAAATTAGCTAACCTCAATGAACCCAAAAATACCTTAGAATAAGTATAGTCTCACTAATAATAAGTGCACTTTTCTTGGTAGAATCAAAATGAGACCTTTTTGTTCAATATGTTAAAAAATATTCTTAAATTAAGTAAATCCTAGTGCCATTTTCTTAACATAATGATATCCATCATGATTTTTTTTTTTTTGCCATGCTTCAAGTAAGAAATTACTTTAAAAAAGTAGTTTTATACTTGTGTTAATGTCACAGCTTTGCATTAGTTGATATTCTTAATTTCAAGCATGTTTTACTTAGTATAGGTCATAACATCTTAGCAACACGCTGTTATATCTTACTGAGATCATTTAGGACCAAGACCCTTACAACAAGTAAAACATTCTAACATAAAAATTGCTTTGTGATAATAATTACCTTATCAGATAGAAAATAAGCAAATATCGCCCTTATTTGAGATATTTATTCTTACCAAGATTTCAGTTTTTGCAGTGTGTGATTTAAGCCGTAGTAATATTTTTAGTATTTACTCATGATTTTATTTGTCTTGAAGCACAGACCAAGAATGGCAACCATAAATCATAAAGCCTAAAGCTTTCTATTCTATTGTAACCGAATCCTGAATATGTTAGACTATTTGTAATACGTAAAATTGTTAATTGTTCCATGAGTGCAATAAGGAGCGCCCAGTGTGTTTGCCTTTTAATTAGTATTTTAATCTTCGAAAAGTGTTCTTTGAGTGCAATAGGAGTCCTATGTTTATTGCAGTGGTTCGCAACTTTTTTCAGTGATGTACCCCCTGTGAACATTTTTTTTAATTCAAGTACCCCCTAATCAGAGCAAAGCATTTTTGGTTGAAAAAAAGAGATGAAGTAAAATACAGCACTATGTCATCAGTTTCTGATTTATTAAATCATATAACAGTGCAAAATATTGCTCATTTGTAGTGGTCTTTCCTGAACTATTTGGAAAAAAAGATATAAAAATAACTAAAAACTTGTTGAAAAATAAACAAGTGATTTAATTATAAATAAAGATTTTTACACATAGAAGTAATCATCAACTTAAAGTGCCCTCTTTGGGGATTGTAATAGAGATCCATCTGGATTCATGAACTTAATTCTAAACATTTCTTCACTAAAAAAGAAATCTTTAACATCAATATTTATGGAACATGTCCACAAAAAATCTAGCTGTCAACACTGAATATTGCATTGTTGCATTTCTGTTCACAGTTTATGAACTTACATTCATATTGTTGAAGTATTATTCAATAAATATATTTATAAAGGATTTTTGAATTGTTGCTATTTTTAAAATATTTTAAAAAAAATCTCACATACCCCTTGGCATACCTTCAAGTACCCCCAGGGGTACTCGTACCCCCATTTGAGAACCACTGGTTTAATGTGTTGCAAGATGTTATGTTAAATAAAGCCAATATGACAGCTTTTATGGTCCCCTTTAATTTGAAAGGTATCAAAATGCATTTTGGTGGGACAACCCTGTTTCACATTTTTTCAAATTTACTGTTTTTGAAGTAATATATCCAACGATTCTGACCTTCATAAGTTGCTGACTTTATTTCTCTAATTTGTAAATAACGCGGGAGTGCTTTTTTTTAATTTAGTTTTGTGAAAAACAAGGCGGCAGCAGGAGAGAGAGAGACAGAAAAGAAAAGTGGGGGATCTTTAGATAAAAGGTTGTAATGACAGACATGAGAGATAAAAAGGAGCTGAAGACTCAATATCTGTGACAGGCTGCGACGTGATTGGTTTCCATAAGGAGGCAGGCCTAGGATGAGCCAGGTATAAAATGGACTGCATTGGAATTGGCTTTAAAAATGTCTCATCCACTCAGGTCCAATGAGAATTTGAACCTGTTGTTGTGTGACTCTAAGACAGTCAGGTCATTGGGTTTATCCACTGCTGCACCCAGCCTTTGCATTTTCAATCATTACTGATTCTAATGCATGATTCTCTCTCTCTCTCTCACTCTCCTTTTCTTCACACATTATGCACCGACATCTGTTTCATTATCTGCACAAATGCAAATCAAACGTTGAAAAAGGGCTTGAAATCAAATGATTATTTTCACGCAAAATTACTATTTTTTTTATCACTATCAATGAGTCTACCAGTCCAACTGAGAAGAGTTGGATGCTTTATTCAACTTAACCGCCTATTCCGAGGGAAAATGAATCTTTCTGCTAAAGAAAGATTTTTATATTTGGATAAAAAAATATATATTTTCCACATTATCCAGTACCACTTTATTACCATGGTAGTGAAGAACCAATGTTACCGAGGATGAGAGTATACCTTTAAGAGGTAGGCCCATGAAAAATCATTTAGAATTAGTCACAGGTATTAAACCGGTCCACTTAAAGGCCTACTGAAATGAGATTTTCTTATTTAAACGAGGATAGCAGGTCCATTCTATGTGTCATACTTGATCATTTCGCAATATTGCCATATTTTTGCTGAAAGGATTTAGTAGAGAACATCGACAATAAAGTTTGCAACTTTTGGTCGCTAATAAAAAAGCCCTGCCTTTACCGGAAGTATGTGCGCGTGACGCCACGAGTTGCAGGGCTCCACACATATTCACATTGTTTTTAAAAGGGAGCCACCAGAAGTAAGAGCAATTCGGACCGAGAAAGCGACAATTTCCCCATTAATTTGAGCGAGGATGAAAGATTTGTGAATTAGGATATTGATAGTGAAGGACTAGAAAAAAAAAGCGACGGCTCCGGGCGGCGGCAGTCTGAGCGTTTCAGATGTAATTTGACCCATTTACTAGGATAATTCTGGAAGATCCCTTATCTGCTTATTGTTTTAATAGTGTTTTAGTGAGATTGTAAAGATTGTAAAGCCATACGTCGAGGTCGGATGGCTGCGGTGAACACGCAGTGTCTCAGAGAGAAGCCGAGGAGACAAGCTCACAGCTGCCTTTTTTGACAGCTGCTGCAGGACGACGAATAATCCAATGATGTCTCCGGTAAGACATATATCACAATTTTCCCATCCAAAAACATGCTAGTTGACGTAGAGAAAACATGTTCGCTTGACCGCTCTGCTTCACAACAAACAAAGAAACACCGGCTGTGTCTCGGTGCTAAAGACAGCTGCAACCCACCGCATTGTTCTTTATAGTCTCCATTATTAATTGAACAAATTGCAAAAGATTCAGCAACGCAGATGTCCAGAATACTGTGTAAATATGCGATTAAAGCAGACGACTTTTAGCCGCGAGTGGTGCAGCGCTAATATTTCCTGACAGTCTGTGACGTCACGCGCACGCGTCATCAGTCCGCGACGTTTTCAACAAGAAACTCGCAGGAAATTTAAAATTGCAATTTAGTAAACTAAAAAGGCCGTATTGGCATGTGTTGCAATGTTAATATTTCATCATTGATATATAAACTATCAGACTGTGTAGTGGGTAGTAGTGGGTTTCAGTAGGCCTTTAAAGTTTAGTATATATTTCCACTAAAGAAGCTCTAAGTTGGCACGGAAGATATGGGAACAAATATACATTGTTGACGATTACTATAGTGTGCAATTAGGGTTGCCAACAGTCCCTTGAAAATCGCAATTATCCTGTATTTAGAAACTAAAGCACATGTCCATATTGAGTGGTCAAGGGATGCACTTTGTCCCATTTTAACTTTAAAAATAAAAATAGCTTGTAAAACATCAATGAGGAACATACTAACATTGTAGTATTAAGTGCCATGCAACAACGCTGCTCTTTTATTGTTATTAAAATAATGTCTGGTTCTCAAAACACTAGTCTAAGTTGTTGATCATGAACATAGTGCAGTGTTTTTCAACCTTTTTTGAGCCAATGCACATTTTTTTCTTAGAAAAAATGCAGAGGCACACCACCAGCAGAGAACAAAAAAAAATTAAACTCAGCAGTTGATATTGACGATAAAAAGTTGTTCTCTCGCAAGTGTTGGATAAGAATTCAAACCATAACCAAGCATGCATCACTATAGCTCTTGTCTCAAAGTACTGTCACGACCTGTCACATCACGCCGTGACTTATTTGGAGTTTTTTGGTGTCTTTCTGTGTGTAGAATTTTAATTCCTGTCTTGTGCTCCTATTTTGGTGGCTTTTCCTGTTTTCTTGTTTTTTTCTGTAGCAGTTTCATGTCTTCCTTGCGCGCTATTCCCTGCACTTGCTTTGTTTTAGCTATCAAGGCTATTTAAGTTGTCACTATCCTTCTTTGCAGGGACATTATTGATTATCATGTCATGTTCGGAGGTACTTTGTGGACGCCGTCTGCTCCACACGCTGGATATCTTGTTTCAACTGCAACACAAAAAGGTATCGGGTGAGCTCTTCATGCAGGTTGTTTGGCTCGGAGGAATAGAACTTAGCTCTCAAGTGAAGGCAGTAGCGCGGGCCAATTTTCACTTGCTTTTTAATACTTTTTGTAACATCGAGCCAGTGCAGAACTTGTGCCGAGTCCATGAAGCATCCGTTTTTGTTTTTTTTACCGGACCATTTCAAGAAGTCGCATTAATGGTATGAAGTATTTTATTTATTATTGGTTAACTTCAAAATAACAATGTTATTTAAAAGAATGACAGATTTTATTATACTCTAAAAATGCTGGTCTTACTTAAAAATGCACACATTTAGTTGTAATCAGTGTTAAGAAAACTATTATATGGCTCTCACGGAAATACATTTAAAACTATTTGGCTTTCATGGCTCTCTCAGCCAAAAAGGTTCCCGACCCCTGACATAGGAGAATAAAGCTGTAGATTCCCCGCAATTTGAATGGAGGACAATGGACCTTAATAGACTTTACATTCTGAAATTCTCCGACGGAATTAAGATTGACTCCGTTGATGAATTATAAACAATTTTGGCTTTGACAATGACAGCAGCTAATTCAAATCTCTTGTCCATCTGCCGTGCTCATATGGATCAATTCTACCATTTTTTTTTTTTTTTCGAAGAAGCGAGCCAAAGACATGCTCCTGGGGATAGGTTGATTGGCAACACTAAATTGGCCCTAGTGTGTGAATGTTGTCTGTCTATCTGTGTTGGCCCTGCGATGAGGTGACGACTTGTCCAGGGTGTACCTTGCCTTCCGCCCGATTGTAGCTCAGATAGGCGCCAGCGCCCCCCGCAACCCTGAAAGGGAATAAGCGGTACAAAATGGATGGATGGATGGATGGATGAAGCGAGCCTTTGGAATAGTGTTTGTTTCGGTGCGGCCTCTTGACTTTTTTAAATTTTGTACAATCCATTTTAAACCATTTTGTTGCTCTTGCTCACATCACAGCGCAGGGTTTCCCACACATTAATTTATTTGTGGCGGCCCGCCACGAAAGAATTACGGCCGCCATAAATAAAAAAAATAAATAAAATAAAAAAAAATATATATATATATTTTTGGGGCTTTTGACTCGCTCGACCGCTCATAAAAGCAATGGGATTCTGTCTGTGAATGGAGCTTGTAGTTACAGATTATATAAATATTATATAAATATGTATATAAATATGTACATAAAGTGTTGTAATTAAATTCCAACTCTGCGTTCTTCGTGATCAGCGCCGCCGGCGCTGCCACCCTCCATCCACCCCCCATCCACCCCATTGCCGCCCGACCACACCACCACAATTAAATGCCTGACCTGAGGGAAACACTGCAGCGGGTACAGTGCAGCTATACAAAGTATGGCAACAAAGGCTACCCGCCACCCACAATGCATTACAACAGGGGTCGGGAACCTTTTTGGCTGAGAGAGCCAAAAAGCCAAATATTTTAAAATATATTTTCGTAAGAGCCATATAATAACTAAACACGTGCATTTTTAAGTAAGACACTTCCATCCATCCATTTTCTACCGCTTATTCCCTTTTTGGGGTTGCGGGGGGCGCTGGCGCCTATCTCAGCTACAATCGGGCGGAAGGCGGGGTACACCCTGGACAAGTCGCCACCTCATCGCAGGGCCAACACAGATAGACAGACAACATTCACACCCACATTCACACACTAGGGCCAATTTTAGTGTTGCCAATCAACCTATCCCCAGGTGCATGTCTTTGGAGGTGGGAGGAAGCCGGAGTACCCGGAGGGAACCCACGCATTCACGGGGAGAACATGCAAACTCCACACAGAAAGATCCCGAGCCTGGATTTGAACCCAGGACTGCAGGAACTTTGTATTGTGAGGCAGACGCACTAACCCCTCTTCCACCGTGAAGCCCTTAAGTAAGACCAACATTTCTAAAGTATAATAGGTCTCTTATTCTTTGTTATAACATTTTTATTCTGAAGCTAACTCTGGAGGGGGTGTGGTCTGCGGGCCTGCAGCGACAGGTGCGTAGATGGCCCACCTGGGCCTTGTTATCTAATCACCTGTCCCTCTGTTATAAACAGCAGCCAGGAGGAGAGACTGGGTTGGGGTTGGAAATCCTATTAATAAAACAATATTGTAACCCTGAAACAGGCTCTCATGTCGGTGCTTGGTGGTCTGAAGAACCCCCAGGAGGGCAAGCCCCACACTAACCAATAATAAATAAATAACTTCTTACCATTAACGCGACTTCTTGAACAGGTGCGGTAGAAAACGGATGGATGGATTAAAAATGCATGAGAATGTTTTATATTTTGAACATTATTTTTAACACTGTGATTACAAGTGGAATTATTCATTACTTATCGTGTTAAGCAACGTCAGCTCAGATTTATCAGAGAGCCAGATGCAGTCATCAAAAGAGCCACATCTGGCTCGCGAGCCATAGGTTCCCTACCCCTGCATTACAATATTACGTGCCCTTTCAAGCCCTGAAAAACTTGTTTCACACAAATAAAAAGTCAACAGAAATGAGTTCATTGGCAATCCTTTATGCAAGGACTTAAAATGTGTAATCACTCACAATGTAGTATGAAATCGCTACATTTTGATATCCAATAATGTAATGCTTAGAGCTGCAGGTGGAGACTGGTGTACCATATTTGTCCGACTACAAGGTGGACTTAAAATTCTTTCATTTTCTTAAACATCGACAGTGCGCCTTATAAGCCGGTGCTTAATGTACGGAATACATTCTGGTTGTGCTTACCAACCACAAAGCAATTTTATTTGGTACATATTGTAATGATAAGTGTGACCAGTAGATGGTAGTCACACATAAGAGATATGTGTAGACTGCAATATGATGCCAGTAAACAACACCGAAACTTTAAATGTTCCATTGAAAACAAAGAACATTATATACGGCACGCAAAAATCAGAGTTTTAGTATGACTTTGAAGCCGCACCGCTCCATGGATTGTCGGCCCATTACGCCATCCGTAGTCAGGGATACAAGTATTACTATGGGGTGTGTATAGGGACCGCAAAATGGCACCCATTAGCAAACATATTATCTGTTGTTTGGTTTCATAATATTATGCAAAACCAAGTTTTGTTAACTTCTGGTACCCGCTGATGTGTATTTGAGATCTGCATAAGCTCTGAAAATGTGCGCACATCTGCCTTTGTAGTCCGTGGGCATGCCGTAGTCGATAAGCTTCTTTTTCTCTATCTTCTTGTTATGTGACATTCATCCTCCGCTCTTGCCATTTCTAATATAAAATAGCGTAAAGTTCTAACTTATATCTCGCTATGGAAACGCTAAAAACTGCCTGTGTTGTAGGTTTACATAATTCACCCAGGAACTTCAGCTATTAGAGAGTTCCGGTCGGACATCATTTCACGGGACACATTTCCGGCGTTGTTGCATTAGTGAACCACGGATGAGGAGATGCTGCTCCGTTATTGATTTTAAGTAAAGTCTGAATGTCATTAAAACAGTTAGCTCCATTTTTGGACACTTCTTCCACCCCCGTCCTTGCACGCTACAACAAAGAAGATAGGGAGAAGACACAGTCGAAGGTGAGCCACGTAAATAAGACCGTCCACAAAACGGCGCAACCTGAAGCGACTGTCAGAAAGTGACTTGAAGATGATCCGTAGACCACATGGAATTTTTTTTTTACATTCAGAAAAAAAATCCTAATATGACCTCTTTAATGCGCCTTTTGTTTGAAAACAGACCTGAATAGACTGATTGATTGATTAATTGATTTTTGAGTTAAACTTTTTGAGCAGATTGCACAGTACAGTACATATTCCGTACAATTGACCACTAAATGGTAACACTCAAATAAATGTTTCAACTTGTTTAAGTCGGGGTCCACATTAATCAATTCATGGTAAACTCGCTAATCCGGTGTGATCTATAGTCCAAAAAATACGGTATTTTCCTCAAACAGACTGAGTACGATACACAGGTCTTGAAAAGGTGTACATTATTTTACATAATGTCCATTAAAGACTCATATAAAAAAAAAAAAGTCCTCAAAAGTCGCACCCGTTGAATTCTAAGATTAAACTATAGGTCTGTGTTTGAAAGAAACACATCCACATCAGGACCAGAGTCCACATACTTATATCGTAAAATGGGACAGCGCTCCTATAGTACTTGTCTAGAAACCTTTGTGTGCATTTACCTCCCAAACACATTGTGTGGCACATGCAAAAACACACACTGGCTTCTAAAGCCCGCTCGCGCTCTCTCTCTCTCGTGTTGGATTAATTAAGTTAATGGTAGATGGAATTTTTTCCCCTTGATTAAATGAGGCCTGACCCCCACCATCATGTTCTGATGCAAAGGCTGGGTAATCCAGAGAAAGGCATGGACATATACACACACTCTGGAAACATGAACATGCACGCCGATTCAATTCCAGGCACATTCATGGAAAATTGAGTTTTTCATTATTCGCATTCGCATATTTAAGTGTCTTGTGCGCCCTAAAAAAATAAGACTTTGCATGTTGTTTTTCTTTTTTTGCATTGTGTTTTCATTTGCATGAGACAGGACAGCCTCCTTTTAGAACAAGCTGCTCTTAACTGTTTAATGAGGCTTTTAGGTTTACTTTCATTCTTGATCCTTGGGAGTATTTAGAGAGATGTTATGAAGACACCTGTTTTAATCTGTGAAAAAGATTGCAAATGTCTTCCTTTAAAAAGGTGCATCAAATCACTTACCACACTCGAGTGCATAGAAAGTGGCACACAACACCTCCATGGCTCGCCTTTACAGTAATTAGGTGTCATTAAGGCATAAAAACAGCTCACTGAGAACTTGGCAAAAAAGTAGGGTAAATACATAGAAATTTAATTAATGCGCCGCACATAAAACAACAGCATTGACACCAGCTGGCGACCAAGATACCAACTCTTGATATTTTCCTGAAGTTATTTTTAAACATGCAGAAAACCTCAAATGCCCTGGTTTTATGGTCACACGTACAGTTTATGTATGCAGTATATTCGCTAATGAAGTCCATTAAGTGTACACGTGCCCTCTCGCTAAGTGCCGGCGCCCCGCAAGGAGACAATGCGGCGGCAACGGGGATCCCTGAAGTACTCATTTTGCCCTTTTCATGAGACAAGAGGTAAGATACTGACAAAAGGACAAGGAGGATTTTCAGAAAAGTATAATGGCTGGGAAGTTCATAGATGACTTAATTGGTTCTGTTACATGGATAATCATACATATGTTAATACTAGTAGTGTCAATAATTAATTTTTTGTAATCAGATTAATCACACATTTTAATTTGGATTCATGATGATTAACCACAGGAAACAAGAAAAAAACAACCCATTGTATTTTGATGCAATTTTATTGTCCGAATGACATATGAGAACATTTTTAGATTGTTTTACTTGAATGCATTTCATGTATTTGTTCAAAAACTTGCCATAGGCCCCACCCCCGCAAAAATATCTGCTTCTCAACTGTGGGCTGCAGTGGTAGTTTGTTGTAATACACGTTTCCTCCACATCTGGCAGAACAGAAGAAGTCTGGAGCTAAAGTCATCGAGAAGTTGTTCTTAAGCGCAAAAATTATGACTAAATTGGTGAAGCTGTATTTTTATTTGCACCTTGATTTTATTGACAGTTTACTCAAGAAACATGTGTTTTAATATTATTTATTATTAATTTAGTTGGAATGTATTTATTTTAGCACTGCGTAATTGTATGCAAACGTGTTTTTCGTAAGTTGTTATGAATCAGTTTTGTTAGACTAGGGGTGTCTAACCGCGACAGCACAAGGTAAATTTCATATTGAATTGAAATACCTTGTCTGACAGGTGGCAATTTTAATCACCATCCTGTGGACAATGTGAGAACCTAAGGTCAGTGATGTGTACATTCCGGAAATGAAAAGCACAACATGTGACCCAATCCAAACAACCTTTCCTAATAAATGGTGCAGAATAAAAAAAAACAACCAACACAAAAAGTCAACAAACATGTTACACATAACACAACCTGCTCACTGAATTTTGTGGATACTGTATAAAAAAATGTCCCATCACCATAAAAAGATTCAAAATTACATACATTTAAATCCATTGTAAAGCATAATGGGAGAAATACAAACCACTTTCTTCACACTTATCCATGTTTTACTTTTCACGTAAGTAAACACGGAAGAAGTGGAACTTCCACAGACTCCTAATATTCAATTACTATAATATGTAAACACTCTCACACACACACACACACACACACACACATACACATATATATATAGATAGATATATATTAGAGGTGTAATGGTAAGTGTATTTGTATTGAACCGTTTTGGTACGGGGGTTTCGGTTCGGTTCAGAGGTGTACCGAACAAGTTTGTAAGCTAAAAAGCAGCTCTGCTTTCTGCCTCTGTCTCAGCACCCAACATTGTCCCACCCACACAACCATCTGATTGGTTACATACAAAGCCAATCAGCAGTGCGTATTCAGAGCGCATGTAGTCAATGCTTCAGCGTCGAGCAGATATGTGTTTAGCATGTGTCAGCCGACAGCGTACTCTCCCCAAATTATAAAAATCACCTACCAGTCACAACTACTACTAACATCACTATGAGCCTTTTGACCTTGTAGAAACTTAAACTGCAGCTCAGCTCGCTCGAAATTCTGGCTTGAGGTGAAGGGTAATTAGCTTTTAGCATAACGTTAGGTCATTTTGCGGGGTGTGTGTGCGTGTGTGTGTGTGTGTGTGTGTGTGTGTCTGTTGTTTCACCTGAACTCCATGGTGTTCCGGGATAATTAAGTAGTCTCTCCTATTGCTATTGTACTATTTTTTCCAGCAATAGTTACATTAATCATTAGTAATGTAGCAGCCTAGTTATCTGCTATCACATGTTGACAAAAATATAACATTTACATAATAAAAGTCAACTACAGGCTTCCCAAATGATGTAATAAATTAAGCATGATGAGTTGACTTGAAACTGATTAATGTTGCACTTTTTATATGTAGAAGAAAAGTTTTGTCATTTTATTTATTCAAAGCAACAACTTGAGGCAGTTTAATGTGGATTAACATAGGCAGAATTATTATAGTGTTCCAAATGTTAAAAGAATAAAGCCATTGTTTCCAAATTTAGTAAATAAATAACCAAAAAATGTATATTTTGTTGTTTTCTTACTGTACCGTAAATGAACCGAACCATGACCTTTAAACCGAGGTACGTACCGGACCAAAAATGTTTGTGTACCGTTACACCCCTAATATATATATGTATATATATATATGTATATTATATATATATATTGTGTTAGACTATATTTGATTAATATTTCTTTTTGTAATTAGCCTGACCTAAGTCTTGACAATAATCATTGTGATTAACACATGGTTTGATATTATTTGACAAGGTTTATCTTGATAAAATGTAAACTGCAAGTAGGTGTAGGGGAAAAGTTGGGGCCAAAAAGATTAGAAAAGCCCTGAACTTAAACTCAGTCAGGGTTTATTTTGAGTCTCCTCACTGACATAAGTGTTTATCTAATCACTGACCATATAACAACCCACACCGCCATTCAGGTAAACATCCACGGTTAAGTTAAACATACTTGTAGAAAAAAAAAAAAAACTTTGCTGTGTTTTTGAATGAATACCTAGGCTTACTATGCTGCAGTATTTTAATGTTGGTCATTACAGTGGTACTTGGAGAGCAAAGGGTTTTCTTAGGTGGTAGTTGGTGTAAAAACTATAAGAAACACTGGCGGAGATTATTGTAGCAGACTAGTGTTGTAACGATATCAATATTTTGGTACTAATACCAAAATTATTTTAATACTTTTCGGTACTTTTCCAAATAAAAAGGGACCAAATAGCATTATTGGCTTTATTGTAACAAAAAATCTTATGGTACATTAAACATATGTTTCTTATTGCAAGTTTAGCTTTAAATAAAATAGTGAACATACAAGACAACTTGTCTTTTAGTAGTAAGTAAACAAACAAAGGCTCCTAATTTGTTTGCTGACGTATGCAGTAACATATTGTGTCATTTTCCATTCTATTATTTTGTCAAAACTATTAAGGACAAGTGGTAGAGAATGAATCAGTAATCTACTTGTTCATTTACTTTTAATATCAGCTTACTTTCTCTTTTTAACATGTTCTATCTACACTTCTGTTAAAATGTAATAATCACTTATTCTTCTGTTTGATACATTGTTTTGGATGATACCACAAATTTGGGTATCAATCCGATACCAAGTAGTTACAGAATCATACATTGGTCACATTCAAAGTTCTTATGTGTCCAGGGACATATTTCCTGAGTTTATAAACATAATATACATTTTTTAAAAACGAAAGAAGATGTAATGCCAAAAAATATTCATCTAATTGTAGTATCGACTAGATACGCTACTGTACTTGGTATCATTACAGTGGATGTCCGGTCTAGATCCACCAATGGCGTTTGTTTACTGTGGCAGACCGGTACTTCTCAGAGGCAGTATAGTACAGAAAATGATTAATTAGTATCGCGGTACTATACTAATACCGGTATATCGTACAACCATATAGCAGACATAGGTGTTGTTTTTGATGATTACTTTCTTTAATTGAATGACTTTAATATGCTTCCTCTTCTCAGCACTCCCCTTCGCCCATGATTGCAAAAACAAAACTATACATGATTGCAGGGATAAGGTATGGACAAGTGCAAAATTAAGTGTATGTAAACACTGCCGATCTTGTCCAACTTTGTTACTGAATCACCGGTGTACTTTAAAAAGTGTTTAGGGAAAATGGGGGAGGCGGGACGGTTCAATTGGAGTGACGCTGCCAAGTGAATATTTCACCGGGTCAGGCGCACTGTCAACACAGCCCATGGAACACCCCCTCCTGACTCCCGAGAGGCCAAAGCTCAGGTTTCGGCAGCCTTTAAACTGGAGCCATGATACATAACCATTCCGTTGCCCCATTTACCGCACATGTGCAGTGCTAATAAAAAAGGCTTCCGAAAAGAGTGCTTCACATACACCCCTCATTTAACCTGGGGCAATTTTAACAGCTTTCCTTTTTTTTAACAACAGAAAAACCAAAGTCGGGTTATCAAAGACCTATTTCTTCTCTGAGCAGTCTTCTGCTCAATGCAACACCGGCATGGAAACAGGAGTTCAGAACATTCTTTAAATTGCAATGACGTTCGTCACATGTCCACCCCGACACTACCACCTGGCCCGTATAGTGCTACATGAGTCTAGGATATACAAATCTATAAACTCAACGAGTGGCTTATGTATGGCTTCAGCTGAGCTCTAATTCAATATCGACAACAATGCTGTAAATAAGTGCTCATGCATTTAGCTGTGCTTGTGGGGGAAGAAAGCAAGCCGCCATTTAAGAGAAATCAATGTTTGGGGCTCCAGGGGAGAGAAACAGCAAGATATCAGCCACAGGCTAAGACTGAAACTTGGCCATAAACGTGTAAAAATGCATGCTATAAGGGAGAGAAAGCTACGTAAATAATAATAGGGCTTTATTAGTGCGGAAAAGTAGTAGCCTAGGTGTTTTGTCAATGTAAAATACAAAACCCAAAACCAGTGAAGTATTTGTATATATATGTATTTGCAAAGGGCTTCACGGTGGCAGAGGGGTTAGTGCGTCTGCCTCACAATACGAAGGTCCAGCAGTCCTGGGTTCAAATCCAGGCTCGGGATCTTTCTGTGTGGAGTTTGTATGTCCTCCCCGTGAATGCGTGGGTTCCCTCCAAAGACATGCACCTGGGGATAGGTTGATTGGCAACACTAAATTGGCCCTAGTGTGTGAATGTGAGAGTGAATGTTGTCTATCTGTGTTGGCCCTGCGATGAGGTGGCGACTTGTCCAGGGTGTACCCCGCCTTCCACCCGATTGTAGCTGAGATAGGCACCAGCGCCCCCCGCGACCCCAAAAGAGAATAAGCGGTAGAGAATGGATGGATGTATTTGCAAAGACTTGTTTAAATACAGTAATACAAGTCAAATATTCAAATACATCTCCCCGTGTGGGTACCTTCTTCGCTCTGTGTGAAAGTCAATGAGCAAGTTGATTTATTTACGATTTACACAAGCCCGTTGTGTAAATCGTAAATAAAAACAGAATATCAGGATTTGCCAGTCCTTTTAAACCTATATTCAATTGAAAAGACTGCAAACACAAGATACTTAACATTCGAACTGGAAGACGTAGTTATTTTTTGCAAATATTAAGAATTTGATGCCTGCGACATGTTTCAAAAAAGCTGGCACAAGTGGAAAAAAAGACTGAGCAAGCTCAGGAATTCTCATCAAACAGGCTTATTGGGAACAGGTGGGTGCCATGATTGGGTAGAAAAGCATCCTCCATGAAATGCTCAGTCATTCACAAACGAGGATTGGGGTGAGGGTCACCACTTTGTGAACAAATTAAGTTTAAGTTAAAGTTACAGTTAAAGTACCAATGATTGTCACACACACACTAGGTGTGGTGAAATTTGTCCTCTGCATTTGACCCATCCCCTTGATCACCTCCTGGGAAGTGAGGGGAGAAGTGGGCAGCAGCGGTGCCGCGCCCGGGAATCATTTATGGTGATTTAAGCCCCAATGAGCAAATTGTCAAACAGTTTGAGAACATCATTTCTCAACGAGCTATTGCAAAAAATTAAGGGATGTCACCATCTACGATCCGTAATATCATGAAATGGTTCAGCGAATCTGGAGAAATCACTGCACTTAAGCGATAATATTACAGACCTTCGATACCTCAGGCGGTACTGCACCAAAAAGCAAAATCTGTGTGTAAAGGATATCACCACGTGGGTTCAGGGAAACTTCAGAAAATCACTGTCAGTAAGTACAGTCCGTCGCTACAACCGTTTATCAACAACACCCAGAAATGCTGCCGGCATCGCTGGGCCCGAGCTTATCTAAGATGAACTGATGCAAAGGGGAAAAGTGTTCTGTGCTCTGACAAGTCCACATTTCAAATTGTTTTTGGAAACTGTTGACTTTGTGTCCTCCAGCAAAAAAATGAAAAGAACCATCCGGATTGTAAAAGGTGCAAATTTCAAAAGCCAGCATCTGTGATGGTATGGGGGTGTATTAGTGCCTAAAGCATGGGTAACTTACACATAATGCTGAAAGGTACATGCAGGTTTTGGAGAAACATATGTTGTCATCCAAGCAACGTTATCATGGAGTAAAAGAGTGCGGGTAAAAGACTGGCCTGCCTGTAGTCCAGACCTGTCTCTCATTGAAACTGTGTGGCACAATATGAAGCCTAAAATACCACAACGGAGACCCCAGACTGATGAACAACTTAAGCTGTACATCAAGCAAGAATGGGAAAGAATCCCTCCAGAAAAGCTTCAAAAATTGGTCTCCTCAGTTCCCAAACGTTTAATTAGTGTTGTTAAAAGGAAAGGCCATGTAACACAGTGGTAAAAAAGCCCCTGCACCCACTTTTTTGCAATGTGTTGCTGCCATTAAATTCTAAGTTAAGGATTATTTGCAAAAAAAAATAAAATAAAATAAAAGTCTCTCAGTTTGGACTATTCAATTGAATGTAAGTTGAAAAGGATTTGTAAATCATTGAATTCTGTTTCTATTTACAAATTACACAATGTGCCAACTTCACTGGTTTTGGGTTTTGTACTTTAAATGTTCCCTTGGAAAATAAAATGAGAGTGGGTACGACATTTAGGCCCTTGAGTTTGACACCTGTGGCCAAAGCGCTTGCAAAAGAGAGGGCTCATAGCTTGTGTGGTTGGGGCCACTTTTGCTTGAGACACTCATAGATGATTTTAAAGCAGCCTTCAAGCTCTCTGTGGACAAAAATGTCTACATGTTGTCACCACCATGAATTATTACATTTGAACTGCCTGTTACGTCCATTTCTCTGCTCTCTTTCACCTGGACTCTTGACTTTCCTCCACACGAGATCACTTTTTAAAGTAGTGGCTGATTTTGCCTGCCATATCTACAAGGCTAAAAAGCAAATATTACTCTTACACGGAGGAAACTTTTTTTTTTTTTTTTAAATAAACACCACATGCTTGTAATGCTGTCTTGGCGTAACTCCTTTTAATTACCTTGTACCAGTCAATCTGTAACGTCATGAAACTCTACCACAGGGGTCACCAACCTTTTTGAAACCAAGAGCTGCTTCTTGGGTACTGATTAATGCGAAGGGCTACCAGTTTCATACACACTTAAATAAATTGCCAGAAATAACCAATTTGCTCAATTTACCTTTAACACTATGTTATTATTAATAATTAATGATATTTATCTTTTTGGAAACACTGATCATCCTAATGATTTATCACAATAAATATATATTTTTGATGACATGTTTTAAATTGGTTAAATCAAAGCTGCACTTTGTTAGAATATACAACAAATTGGACCAAACTATATTTTTAACAAAGACAAATCATTATTTCTTCTAGATTTTCCAGAACAAAATTTTTAAAAGAAATTCAAAAGACTTTGAAATAAGATTTAAATTTGATTCTATAGATTTTCTAGATTTGCTAGAATATTTTTTTTTAATTTTAATCATTAATTTGAAGAAATATTTCACAAATATTCTTCGTCAAAAAAACAGAAGCTAAAATGAAGAATTCAATTAAAATGTATTTATTATTCTTTACAATAAAACAAAAACATTTACTTGAACATTGATTTAAATTGTCAGGAAAGAAGAGGAAGGAATTTAAAAGGTAAAAAGGTATATGTGTTTATCCATCCATCCCATCCATTTTCTACCGCTTATTCCCTTTTGGGGTTGCGGGGGGCGCTGGCGCCTATCTCAGCTACAATCGGGCGGAAGGCGGGGTACACCCTGGACAAGTCGCCATCTCATCGCAGGGCCAACACAGATAGACAGACAACATTCACTCTCCCATTCACACACTAGGGCCAATTTAGTGTTGCCAATCAACCTATCCCCAGGTGCATTTCTTTGGAAGTGGGAGGAAGTCGGAGTACCCGGAGGGAACCCACGCATTCACGGGGAGAACATGCAAACTCCACACAGAAAGATCCCGAGCCTGGATTTGAACCCAGGACTGCAGGAACTTCGTATTGTGAGGCAGACGCACTAACCCCTCTTCCATCGTGAAGTTTAAAAATCATAAAATCATTTTTAAGGTTGTATTTTTTCTCTAAAATTGTCTTTCTGAAAGTTATAAGAAGCAAAGTAAAAAAATAAGTGAAGACCAAGTCTTTAAAATATTTTCTTGGATTTTCTAATTCTATTTGAGTTTTGTCTCTCTTAGAATTAAAAATGTTGAGCAAAGCGAGACCAGCTTGCTGGTAAATAAATAAAATTTAAGAAATAGAGGCAGCTCACTGGTAAGTGCTGCTATTTGAGCTATTTTTAGAACAGGCCAGCGGGCTATTCATCTGGTCCTGACGGGCCACCTGGTGCCCGCGGGCACCGCGTTGGTGACCCCTGCTCTACCGGATCCTATGCATACTTCTAATACATTATTTAATCCAATCAGTCTACTAATATTAGTCAGAAAAGGTTGGAAGCGAAGTTATCACTACAAGTTGTGTTCACTTTCCAGAGACAAAATGCACAGCACGGTTTGGAGTGATTTTTAGGAGTCCAGTGATCCCTCCGTATCTTAGTGGTAGAAATCCACTTGTTACGGCGGTCAACGTTACCAAGTAGCGGGAATAAAAAAAAAAACATTTGTTCTATTTCTTTTTCGGTAGTTGTTTCAGGTGCACTGCTGTCGATATAACGCATCTATAGTGGCGCAACGCTGCAACTGCAGTTAAAATACGTACAGTCGCGATCAAAAGTTTGCATTTACTTGTAATGAACATAATGTCATGGCTGTCTTGAGTTTCCAATCATTTCTACAACTCATACTTTATTGTGATAGAGTGATTGGAGCACATACTTAAACATTCATGAAATGTGGTTCTTTTATGAATTTATTATGGGTCTACTGAAAATGTGACCAAATCTGCTGGGTCAAAAGTATACATACAGCAATGTTAATATTTGGTTACATGTCCCTTGGCAAGTTTCACCGCAATAAGGCGCTTTTGGTAGCCATCCACAAGCTTCTGGTTGAATTTTTGACCACTCCTCTTGACAAAATTGGTGCAGTTCAGCTAAATGTGTTGGTTTTCTGACATGGACTTGTTTCTTCAGCATTGTCCACACGTTAAGTCAGAACTTTGGGAAGGCCATTCAAAAGCCTTCATTCTAGCCTGATTTAGCCATTCCTTTAAAACTTTTGAACCGATGAAGCCTACTCGGATAAGAGGTCAAACGTCTTCTCAGGACAAGCTAAACAGTCCAGTTGCGATCGATTTGGTTTCTCAAGGTTGAGGTTACAATTAGAGATGTCCGGTAATGGCTTTTTTACTGATATCAGATATTCCAATATTTTCCAACTCTTAATTACCGATACCGATATCAACCGTTACAGCTATAAACAGTCGTGGAATTAACACATTATTATGCTTAATTTTGTTGTGATGCCCCGCTGGATGCATTAAACAATGTGAAAAGGTTTTCCAAAATAAATCACCTCAAGTTATGGAAAAAAATGCCAACATGGCACTGCCATATTTATTATTGAAGTCACAAAGTGCATTATTTTTTTTAACATGTCTCAAAACAGCAGCTTGAAATTTGGTTGAGGTGGGGGCGGATGGGTTTGAGGTAGGGAGGTGGAGGGGTGGGGGGTGTATATTGTAGCGTCCCAGAAGAGTTAGTGCTGCAAGGTAATCTTGGTATTTGTTCTGTTGTGTTCATGTTGTGTTACCGTGCAGATGTTCTCCCGAAATGTGGTTGTCATTCTTGTTTGGTGTGGGTTCACAATGCGGCGCATATTTGTAACAGTGTTAAAGTTGTTTATACGGCCACCCTCAATGTGACCTGTATGGCTGTTGACCAAGTATGCATTGCATTCAATTGTGTGTGTGAAAAGCCGTCGATATTATTATTGGCCCTTTGTACTTCTCCTTACGCCCGTGTACCACTCCGTACAGCGGCGTTTTAAAAAGTCATAGATTTTACTTTTTGAAACCGATACCGATAATTTCTGATATTAAAATTTAAAGCATTTATCGGCCGATAATATCGGCAGTCCGATATTATCGGACATCTCTAGTATCAATGTTTGAATAAATATTTTGTAATCGTCACTGCTATTGTTTATTTTCCAGACACGGTCAGAAAAAAACTTCATAAACGTTATATAGATTCACCCGGTCACAACATTATGCACGCGTATACACTTGCCGATCGACTCAGCCCATTATAAAATAAATATTATTTTAGCAGTGTTATTATACACGTCTCTATGATTAGAAAAAACATAATACTTTATGCTACCTTTACAGCTGGGGTCACAAACACGCGTCTCGCGGGCCACATTTGGCCCGCGAGACATTATTTTGCGGCCCGCACCGTGACGTGAAATTTAGTGTTGGTGCGGCCCGCGAGTTTCATATTTGTCTATCCTCGATTTTTCCGGGAGACTCCCAATTTAAAGTGCCCCTCAAGGGGTGATCATTCTCCCGAATTTCACTCAAACAAAATTAAGGGGACACAGTTGAGGCCCCGCCTTTAACGTCCTCTACGGCATGCACAAACAGTGTACCAGCCCAGCCACGTGTTGTATTTAGATTCTGTAGCCGCAGTAAGCGACTGCAAGACATACTTGATCAACAGTCACACAGGTCACACTGAGAGTGCCCGTATAAACAACTTTAAGACTGTTACAAATATGTGCTACACTGTGAACCCACACCAAACAAGAATGACAAACACATTTTGGGAGAACATCCGCACCGTAACACAACATAAACACAACAGAACAAATACCCAGGATCCCATGTTGTGTTACGGTGCGGATGTTCTCCCAAAATGTATTTGTCAATCTTGTTTGGTGTGGGTCCACGGTGTGGCGCATACTTGTAACAGTGATAAAGTTGTTTATACGGCCACCCCTAGTGTGACCTGTATGGCTGTTGAACAAGTATGTCTTGCACAGTGGGTCTGCAGAAGCCTTATACAACATGTGACTGGGCTGGCACACAGTTTGTATGGTGGAAAAGCGGACAAGACTAAAGTTGTCGAGGACGCTAAAGGCAGTGCCATCACAGCACGCCCTAATATTGTTGGCCGGGTGAGAACCAGGTGAATGATTACCCCGAGAGATTGTCGGGAGGGGCACTGATATTCGGGTGTTTCCCGGAAAGATCGCGAGAGCTGGCAAGTATGTTGCTAGGGCGGGAAAGCCGTTCAAAGAAGGTGAATTTATCAAAAAGTGCATATTAGATTTTGTTTTAAGAAATCTTTTCTCGCGGCCCAGCCTCACCCAGTTTCTGCATCCAGTGGCCCCCAGGTAAATTGAGTTTGAGACCCCTGCTTTACAGTGTTTCTTCCAAGTCTGAGCTTGAGCTAATGTCCAAATAAGAAAGTCCACCTTGCATTACGATGTGGGATTTGAACCGAGGATGTCGCTGTGGCTTGTGCAGCCCTTTGAGACTCTTGTGATTTAGGGCTATGTAAATAAATTGATGGATTTATTGATTACAACATAGCTCGACTGCAAAATAGAGGCATTCAAAACTGCACGCAAGCTCTCGCCAAACTGCATGAACCTCATGATTTGACACTTTGGCATTGTTTAACACGAGTATTTAACATTGAAACAACCTTTACAAGTCAGAATAGACAAAATGTATCATTAGTACCCTTTATGTTTACTGTTACCACTCAGCAAAGTGTGGACCTCCCGCAAGGCCTTTCTGATTATTTTGATTATTTGGACTTTTTCTGTTTACTTCCATTGTGCAAGGTGGCCGTTAAATAGTGGTAATGTTAAATAGTTAACCACCACAGTTACTATAGTCTATGACACAGCTACATTACATAATCACACGTGGGACCTAGTGTCTATTTAATTTGATTGAAATGTCAGTTAATATTCAATCTAGGAAATATTGTTCTCTTCCAGTCCTACAGGCGGCAGTCATGCACATTCCAAAGTGGGCCCTGACTACTCTCACTGCCTAGTTGACCCCAGTGCAAGACTATAATGCGTAACATTTTTATTGGTGTCTGTGTCACATCTCTATAAGTCAATTAGTAATCAATTGCATATCTCTGCGAACTAACTACAAGAAAACAAAATTACCTCTCTTTAGATTTTTATCACTGGACCTCTGCTGGATTTCCAGTGTTACAGAGGACACAATGTTTCCCAGACCCCGCTGCAGGGTTTTTTGATTCAGTCAACAAGGCGAACAGCTGCCCTATCAGGAGTGCAGACGTTCCAGCTGTGTTTTCTCCCATGACGAAACTTCAATGTTCTTTTCACACACCGAGTAGTCGCCCCGTGACCACCCTACAAAGTCTGGGAGCAGTTACAGAAAACCGATTCAGTTCTCCCATCTGATAGGGCAGTGGTTCTCAACCTTTTTTCAGTGATGTACCCCCTGTGAATTTTTTTTTAAATTCAAGTACCCCCTAATCAGAGCAAAGCATTTTTAGTTGAAAAAAAGAGATAAAGAAGTAAAATACAGCACTATGTCATCAGTTTTTGATTCATTAAATTGTATAACAGTGCAAAATATTGCTCATTTGTAGTGGTCTTTTTCGAACTATTTGGAATAAAAGATATAAAAAATAACTAAAAACTTGTTGAAAAATAAACAAGTGATTCAATTATAAATAAATGGTAAATAGGTTGTACTTGTATAGCGCTTTTCTACCTTCAAGGTACTCAAATTGCTGTGACACTCCTTCCACATTCACCCATTCACACACACATTCACACACTGATGGAGGGAGCTGCCATGCAAGGCGCTAACCAGCACCAATCAGGAGCAAGGGTGAAGTGTCTTGCTCAGGACACAGGGGACGTGACAAGGTTGGTACTAGGTGGGGATAGAACCAGGGACCCTCGGGTTGCACACGGCCACTCTCCCAACTGCGCCACGCCGTGCCAAATAAAGATTTCTACAAATAGAAGTAATCATCAACTTAAAGTGCCCTCTTTGGGGATTGTAATAAAGATCCATCTGGATTCATGAAGAAATGTTTAGAATTAAATTCTAAACATTTCTTCACAAAAAAAGAAATCTTTAACATCAATATTTATGGAACATGTCCACGAAAAATCGAGCTGTCAACACTGAATATTGGATTGTTGCATTTCTTTTCACAGTTTATGAACTTACATTCATATTTTGTTGAAGTTTTATTCAATAAATATATGTATAAAGGATTATTGAATTGTTGCTATTTTTACAATATTTAAAAAAAATCTCACGTACCCCTTGGCATACTTTCAGGTACCCCCAGGGGTACACGTACACCCATTTGAGAACCACTGTCATTTTATATATCGCACAGAGACAAACCCGCGATATATCGTATATATCGATATATCGCCCAGCCCTAGTTTCAATGTCCAGGATTAGTGGAATATGTTGAATGGCTTGAATCGGTTGAAAAATGTGGAAATGGTAGAAGTTTGAAAAATGGCCAATTCATTTTGAATCGGACAAATGTCCCGGAAAACCCAGGATTCTGGGAAATCTGGGAATTTTGGGAATTTGTCAAGTGGGAAACCCGAAGTTTGGAATGGTTGAATTTTTATGAAAAAAGTGGAAGGTAGAGGGCGCCAAAATCTGGAGAAGAAGAAGTTGAATATAAAAATAAATTAATTTTGTTGTAGAAAACTATATTAATCTATATGAATAATTAATTAATAGTTAATATTAATTAACACTGCTGTGCGGCCTCGTAGCAAATGAGTAACGGACCGGTACTGGTCCCTGGACCAGTGGTTGGGGACCACTGTTATAGAGTACATATACATAACACTATTACTGTTATAGAATACTGTATGTGATGAATTGACCATCTTATAGTTTGCAGAAGTACAGAAAAAGGCACAATCAAAGTGTCTCATGCCTCTTACTGAACAATCCCACAACACACGGTGGACAGAGGGAAGCTAAAGGACGAGAGTAGGGGGGGGGGGAATGGGGGTGTACCGTTGCACTTCTTCATACCTCCTGCTCTATGTACAGTGCTTATTCATCCCTGCCTGCCGTCAGCCAATTGGAGAGCGGCGCCTCTTGAATGCGGGGCCTCCCAGCAGCATGGGGCCTCTGCATGGCCATGACAAGCAGCAGGGTAACTTGCATGAGTCAACGACGAACTTAACAGTGGAACGTGTCCACCGGCAACCAACTGCACATGTTGCACCGATGCCTTTAATAAGCGTACAAATGTCCCAACGGGATTTACGTTGGAGACTACACCAGGAAAGAACAGAGAGGAAACATATGGAAGGGATTTTAACAAGGCCTAACCCCTCTTCTCTCCCCCCTTGTCGGTGCTCACCGGGGTTGACATGCATGGACTTAATAACGCCGCTGTGCGTCTCGCACCGCATCAGAATGATAAACGAGGCCGCCATGTGACACACTGTGTTCGCCGAGGGAGACCATAGAGCATCGGGACGCCTCGGTCGTGACATTTCCGCTATCATTATTCACGGGCCAACATCTACATGCATGTGACCACTTCCTTGGGACTGTGCAAATACGTCGTTACAAAGTAATTACTCCATATCGCCCCCCTCTTCCCCCCGCCGATGTCAATTTAATTGTCTTACTCGTACAGAAAAGAGGTATACGCATGTGAATGTCAGAGTAATCAATGGCGAGCACCGACAGTTATAGCAATGTGAGAACGATTAGATCAGGGGCGCACATTAAAGGGGAACATTATCACCAGACCTATGTAAGCGTCAATATATACCTTGATGTTGCAGAAAAAAAGACCATATATTTTTTTAACCGATTTCCGAACTCTAAATGGGTGAATTTTGACGAATTAAACGCCTTTCTGTTTATCGCTCTCTGAGCGACGATGTCAGAACGTGACGTCACCTAGGTAGTCAACGCCATTTTTCCCTACCACATCACACGCATCAAGTCAAATAAGCTCTGTTATTTTCCGTTTTTTCGACTGTTTTCCGGTACCTTGGAGACATTATGACTCGTCGGTGTGTTGTCGGAGGGTGTAACAACACGATCAAGGACGGATTCAAGTTGATTTACGTAGAATGTGCATCGATTAGCACGGCATGCTAATCGATGCTAACATGCTATTTAGGCTAGCTGTATGTATATATTGCAGCATTATGCCTCATTTGTAGCTATATTTACATCCAGCCTTTCTCTCCACCCACATTTAATGCCAAAAAACACATACCAATCGACGGATTTGTCAGGCTTGGACTTGGCCTTGGGTTATTTTCCCGAGGTGCGAAGCGAATGGAGTGGAAACGGCGTGAAGGTAGGTACATCATTTATTTACTCATAAACTAAAAACAGGAACAAACAAAAAGCGCTCACAATGGAGGTACAAAACTTGGGCAATGAAACAAAAGACTAGCACAAAGGCTATAAACTATAAACATGAAACAAAACACTTGTGCTATGGCATGAATGACAAACATACATGGACAAAATGAACAGCATAGCAAGGCATGAAGCAGATAATCGAGGTTGTGAAGGAGGTGATGTTGCCAGACTGACTACCTGGTAACTGTGGCTTAAATAATGAACATGATAAGTGAAAACAGGTGTGAGACAAGACAGGTGAAGTGATTGGTCGGCATGGTAACAAAACAGGGAGTGAAAAAAAAAGGAACTTAGAGTCCAAAGGTCAAAAGCACCTGGTATTCCTAGGCAGTCTCCCATCCAAGTACTAACCAGGCCAAATACTGCTTAGCTTTGAGAACAGATGAGATTGGGGATGCTCAGGGTAGTATGGCCGTACAAAACTAATGATCAGACATGACAGATGAAAACTAAATCAGTTGGCATGGTAACAAGACAAACAAGGAAATGCAAAAATCGATGCTAACATGCTATTTAGGCTAGCTGTATGTACATTTGAAATATATACTTACATCCAGCGTTTCCTTCCACCCACATTTAATGCGAAACAAACACTTACCAATCAACAAATTTAAGTTGCTCCAGTGTCAATGCAAAAGTCCTGATCATTTGGTCAGCACATTTTACCGGCGATGCTAGCGCAGACATGGCCGAAAAGCGTCAATAGCTATTCGCTCAATAGCTTCAGTTATTTCTTCAATTTTGTTTTCGCTATCTGCCTCCATACTCCAACCATCCGTTTCAATACATGCGTAATCTGTGAAATCGCTTAAGCCGCTGAAATCCGAGTCTGAATCCGAGCTAATGTCGCTATATCTTGCTGTTGTATCCGCCATTGTTTGTTTGTATTGGCAGCACTGTATGACGTCACAGGGAAATGGACAGTCGCATCGCAAATAGCGAAAATCAAGAACTTTAAAGCTTTTTTTAGGGATATTCCGGGAGGTGTAAAATTTTGAAAAAAAATAAAAAAAATAAAATAAGCCACTGGGAACTGATTTTTATTGGTTTTAACCCTTTTGAAATTGTGATAATGTTCCCCTTTAAGTGTGTCAGGCCCCGTTTACACTAAGCCAGATAAGGTTATCCAGGGTAAATCACGCCTAACCTTATCTTACTTGCCAACCTTGAAACCTCCGAATTCGGGAGAAGGAGGGGGGGTTGAGGTGTGGGGGGCGGCGTTAAGATGGGAGGAGTTGGGTGGGGCGGGGTTCAGTGGTAGCGGGGGTGTATATGGTAGTGTCCCGAAAGAGTTAGAGCTGCAAGGGATTATGGGTATTTGTTTATGTCGTGTTACGGCAGTGGTTCTCAAATGGGGGTACTTGAAGATATATTTTTTTAAATATTCTAAAAATAGCAACAATTCAAAAATCCTTTATAAATATATTTATTGAATAATACTTCAAAAAAATATGAATGTGAGTTCATAAACTGTGAAAAGAAATACAACAATGCAATATTCAGTGTTGACAGCTAGATTTTTTTGTTCCATAAATATTGATGTTAAAGATTTCTTTTTTTGTGAAGAAATGTTTAGAATGAAGTTCATGAATCCAGATGGATCTCTATTACAATTCCCAAAGAGGGCACTTTAAGTTGATGATTACTTCTATGTGTAGAAATCTTTATTTATAATTGAATCACTTGTTTATTTTTTAGCAAGTTTTAAGTTATTTTTATATCTTTTTTTCCAAATAGTTCAAGAGAGACCACTACAAATGAGCAATAATTTGCACTGTGATACAATTTAATGAATCAGAAACTGATGACATAGTGCTGTATTTTACTTCTTTATCTCTTTTTTCAACCAAAAATGCTCTGCTCTGATTAGGGGGTACTTGAATTAAAAAAATGTTCACATGGGGTACATCACTTAAAAAAGGTTGAGAACCACATTGTTACAGTGCAGATGTTCTCCCGAAATGTGTGCCATTCTTGTTTGGTGCGGGTTCACAGTGTGGCGCATATTTGTAACAGTGTTAAAGTTGTTTATACGGCCACCCTCAGTGTGACCTGTATTGGTTGTTGATCAAGTATGTCTCGCAGTCACTTACGTGTGTCTGCAGAAGCCGCATACAACATGTTGCTGGGCCGGCAAGCTGTTTGAATGGAGAAGAAGCGGACATGACGACAGATTGTAGAGGACGGTAATGGCAGTACCATCACGGCACAACCTCAATATTGTTGCCCCATGAGATATTCGGGAGGGGCACTAAATTTGTGAGTGTCCCGGAATACCGGGAGGGTTGGCAAGTATGCCTTATCTGTGTCCACACAAACAACAATGCCACCGTTTAGGACCCCCGTCCGCCGGCGCAACGCGATCTAGTACGCATATGCGTAAAATGTGCACCTCATAGTCACCTCCAGTGTTGCTTTGTGTGCAAGTTCTTAAATGTAACTTATCTGAACAATAGCCACAATCACACCTGAGCCATCATACATTAATCAAATCTTGATTAGACATGTAAACAATGTGATAAAGAACATCTTATATTAATCAAAGTAGGGATCTAGATATCTGCTCAGGACACTCTTCACTCTATTGCCTTCACCTTCATTGTCCATTCGTTTTTGGTGACTTTATATACTCTGGACCTGGACGTTGAGTCCGCGACATACATGGCTTTGCCAGTCCAAATGCATTCACCGTTTTCCTCGACGGCCAGGTAATACAAAGCACACGCTATCTTTTTTTACACGCTATCTTTTTTCTCGTTGTCTCTCCTTCGACAAACGGTCACAGTTTTTGGCTAAGTAGAAGCACAGCGGACCCGGCCGGACATTGGAAAGTTCTCTTGCCGTCTGAGAAGTGTTGTATCCGAAATAGCTGGAATCGCTTTCTGATATATTTTCCACAAGCTTCTGTACATGTAGAGGAAAGAGAAACGCGGCATGTCTGGATGACTCGCCTCCGTTTTTCCAGTGGTTAACTTTCAAAGTTTATCAATCAAAGTTTACTAATATAGCCCTAAATCACGAGTATCTCAAAGGGCTGCACAAGCCACAATGACATCCTCGGCTTAGATCCCACATCAGGCCAAGAAAAAAACTCAACCCAATGGGATGACAATGAGAAACCTCGGAGGGGACCGCGGATGAGGGAACCCCTCCTGGGCGACCGGTGCAATGGACGTCGAGTGGATCTAGCATAATATTGTGAGAGTCTAGTCCAGTGGTTCTCAAATGGGGGTACGCGTACCCCTGGGGGTACTTGAAGGTATGCCAAGGGGTACGTGAGATTTTTCAAAACTACCGGTATTCTGAAAATAGCAACAATTCAAAAATCCTTTATAAATATATTTATTGAATAATACTTCAACAAAATATGAATGTAAATTCATAAACTGTGAAAAGAAATGCAACAATGCAATATTCAGTGTTGACAGCTAGATTTTTTGCGGACATGTTCCATAAATATTGATGGTAAAGATTTCTTTTTTTGTGAAGAAATATTTAGAATGAAGTTCATGAATCCAGATGGATCTCTATTACAATCCCCAAAGAGGGCACTTTAAGTTGATGATTACTTCTATGTGTAGAAAGTTTTATTTATAATTGAATCACTTGTTTATTTTTCCAACAATTTTTTTGTCATTTTTGCATCTTTTTTTCCAAATAGTTCAAGAAAGACCACTACAAATGAGCAATATTTTGAACTGTAATACAATTTAATAAATCAGAAACTAATAACATTGAGCTGTATTTTACTTTATCTCTGTTTTTCAACCAAAAATGCTTTGCTCTGATTAGGGGGTAATTGAATTAAAACAATGTTCACAGGGGGTACATCACTGAAAAAAGGTCGAGAACCACTGGTCTAGTCTATAGTAGATCTAACATAGTAGCGTGAGAGTCCAGTCCATAGTGGAGCCAGCAGGAGATCATCTTGAGTGGAGACAGGTCAGCAGCGCAGAAATATCCCCAACTGATGCACAGATGAGTGGTCCACCCTGGGTCCCGACTTTGGACAGCTAGTGCATCATCTGTGGTCACCGAATCGAATCTTTGAGTTACGAAACGGCTTTATTATGAAGCTGGCTCTGGCGTGTTCTTTCTGATGTCACTTCCTGTGTGGGCGAGGTATTTCTGGCGTGGCTTCTCCTCCGAACTCACTTTGTAAACGATCAATGATTACACGGCTGACTAACCAGTGTAAAAATTTGTCCGAGGAGGGGTACCTTAAACCAGTGGTCCCCAACCTTTTTGTATCCGCAAAAAAAACGCTTAATAATTTGTCCCGCGGGTGAATCCTTTTTTTTTTTTTTTTTTTTCTTTGTCATGAAAAAGGGACGTTTTTGTCATGAAAAGGGGAGTTTTTTGTGGTTGGTGCACTAATTGTAAGTGTATATTGTGTTTTTTATGTTGATTTAATAAAAAAAAAAAAATATTATTATTATTATTTTTTTTTTTTATAAAAATGAATAAAACATTCTTCTGCCGCCCGGTACCAATCGGGCCACGGCCCGGTACCGATCGGACCACGGCCCGGTACCAATCGGACCACGGCCCGGTACCAATCGGGCCACGGCCCGGTACCTATCGGGCCACGGCCCGGTGGTTGGGGACCACTGCCTTAAACGATGGTTTAGTGTGGCTGAAACAAGGCTTAGGCTAAATAATATTTTGTTTAAGGGGTTAATTGACTTAGTGTAGACATGGCCTCAGTCGAGCACGAGGCTTTCCGAACAAAAAAATAAAAAATACCTAAAAAGTTAACGATCATTAATCTTCACAATAGCTACGTTTCATTTGGAGTTTTTCTCAAAATAAAAGTGATCTTTCAACAATTACGACAACGTACATTTGCGACTTGTAAAAGGGTGTCATTAGCCGTAATTCTCGTAATATCTCGTCCCGCGAGACTCCATTCTGAGGAAAATAGACGCTTTGCGGTTCCATGGTTTTGGAGCTGTGATTACAATTGCAGCCCCTGCTGTTGCCCTGATTGTCAACAGAAGACCGAGGCATCGGGTGAACGCTTAAAGGGAACCTTCTTACGTATGGCAGCGGCCACAAATGACAGATTTTTGATGAATTGATTAACGTGGACCCCGACTTAAACAAGTTGAAAAACTTATTCGGGTGTTACCATTTAGTGGTCAATTGTACGGAATATGTACTGAACTGTGCAATCTACTAATAAAAGTATCAATCAATCAATCAATGGGAGAGATAGTGAAGGTCCCCCTCGACATTGTTTAGGCATGTGGGTCTCTCCAAGCCTGCGGGTCTGCTTTTTTTTGCGCCGGTATTTGGACCTGTGAGAAAGCTCCGGTGCCGCCTTGCTCCCCACGGCCTAGCGTTAGGAAGCGAGACCAGAACTACCCATCCGCCATAGTTGTCTGGCATTGGAGCTAGGTGGTCTGTAAATGCGAAAAAAGTGTTTCCATCATGCTTTCGCAACACACTTCAATATCGAAACGTCGGCAAAACCACCTCATGAGAGTGTAAACATGTTTTTGCGATATTTGAGGGTTTTTTCCAAATATCAGGCATGTGATTTGAACTTAATGAAAAAGACTGAAAATAAGCCGAGGGTTTGGCCTAGTCCAGGGCGGTGCCCCCCCATTTGTGAGTTAGTGCAGTCATATTGTTTATGTTTCAACAACTCAAAAATGTTTCATCTGACCACAGAACTTTCCTCCAGAAGGTCTTATCTTTGTCCATGTGATGTCAGATGAAACAAAAAGTGTTAGCTGTTTGGCCACAGTACCAAGCAATATGTTTGGAGGAGAAAAGGTGAGGCCTTTCATCCCAGGAACACCAAACCAACCGTCAAGCATGGTGGTGGTAGAATTATGTTATGGGCTTGTTTTGCTGCCAATGGAACTGGTGCTTTACAGAGAGTAAATGGGACAATGAAAAAGGAGGATTACCTCCAAATTCTTCAGGACAACCTAAAATCCTCTGCCCGGAGGTTGGGTCTTGGGCGCAGTTGGGTGTTCCAACAGCATAATGACCCTAAACACATGTCAAAAGTTGTAAAGTAAAGGCTAAATCAGGCTACAATAAAGGTTTTAGAATGGCCTTCCCAAAGTTGTAACTTAAATGTGTGGACAATGCTGAAGAAACAAGTCCATGTCAGAAAACCAACAAACGTGGCTGAACTGCACCAATTTTGTCAAGAAGAGTGGTCAAAAATTTAACCAGAAGCTTGCCAGAAGCTTGTGAATGGCTACCAAAAGTGCCTTATTGCAGTGAAACTTGCCAAAGAACATGTAACCAAATATTAACATCGCTGTGTGTGTACTTTGGACCCAGCAGATTTGGTAACATTTTCAGTAGACCCATAATAAATTAATAAAAGAACCAAACTTCATGAATGTTTTTTTTTTTAACCAACCTGTGTGTTCTAATCCCTCTATCACGAACAAATAAGAGTTGTCGAAATTATTGGAAACTCAAGACAGCAATGACATTATTATCTTTACAAGTGTCCATCCATCCATCATCTTCCGCTTATCCAAGGTCGGGTCGCGGGGGCAGCAGCCTGAGCAGGGAAGCCCAGATTTCCCTCTCCCCAGCCACTTCGTCCAGCTCTTCCCGGGGGATCCCGAGGCGTTCCCAGGCCAGCCGGGAGACATAGTCTTCCCAACGTGTCCTGGGTCTTCCCCGTGGCCTCCTGCCGGCTGGACGTGCCTTAAACACCTCCCTAGGGAGGCGTTCGGGTGGCATCCTGACCAGATGCCCGAGCCACCTCATCTGGCTCCTCTCGATGTGGAGCAGCAGCGGCTTTACCTTGAGTTCCTCCCGGATGGCCGAGCTTCTCACCCTATCTCTAAGGGAGAGCCCCGCCACCCGGCGGATGAAGCTCATTTCGGCCGCTTGTACCCGTGATCTTATCCTTTCGGTCATGACCCAAAGCTCATGACCATAGGTGAGGATGGGAACGTAGATCGACCGGTAAATTGAGAGCTTTGTCTTCCGGCTCAGCTCCTTCTTCACCACAACGGATCGATACAACGTCCGCATTACTGAAGACGCCGCACCGATCCGCCTGTTGATCTCACGATCCACTCTTACCCCACTCGTGAACAAGACTCCTAGGTACTTGAACTCCTCCACTTGGGGCAGTGCCCCCCCCCCAACCTGGAGATGGCACTCCACCCTTTTCCGGGCGAGAACCATGGACTCGGACTTGGAGGTGCTGATTCTCATTCCGGTCGCTTCACACTCGGCTGCGAACCGATCCAGTGAGAGCTGAAGATCCCGGCCAGATGAAGCCATCAGGACCACATCATCTGCGAAAAGCAGAGACTTAATCCCACGGCCACCAAACCGGAACCCCTCAACGCCTTGACTGCGCCTAGAAATTCTGTCCATAAAAGTTAGGAACAGAATCGGTGACAAAGGACAGCCTTGGCGGAGTCCAACCCTCACTGGAAACGAGTCCGACTTACTGCCAGCAATGCGGACCAAGCTCTGACACCGATTATACAGGGAGCAGACCGCCATAATAAGACACTCCGGTACCCCATACTCTCTGAGCACTCCCCACAGGACTTCCCGAGGGACACGGTCGAATGCCTTCTCCAAGTCCACAAAGCACATGTAGACTGGTTGGGCAAACTCCCATGCACCCTCAAGAACTCTGCCGAGAGTATAGAGCTGGTCCACAGTTCCACGACCAGGACGAAAACCACACAGTTCCTCCTGAATCCGAGGTTCGACTATCCAGCGTAGCCTCCTCTCCAGTACACCTGAATAAACCTTACCGGGAAGGCTGAGGAGTGTGATCCCACGATAGTTGGAACACACCCTCCGGTCCCCCTTCTTAAAGAGAGGAACCACCACCCCGGTCTGCCAATCCAGAGGTACCGCCCCCGATGATGACGCGATGCTGCAGAGTCTTGCCAACCAAGACAGACCCACAGCATCCAGAGCCTTAAGGAACTTCGGGCGGGTCTCATCTCCCCCCGGGGCCTTGCCGCCGAGGAGCTTTTTAAATACCTCAGCAACCTCAGCCCCAGAAATAGGAGAGCCACCCACAGATTCCCCAGGCACCGCTTCAGCAAAGGAAGACGTGTTGGTGGGATTGAGGAGGTCTTCGAAGTATTGCCTCCACCGATCCACAACATCCTCAGTCGAAGTCAGCAGAACACCATCCACACCATACACGGTGTTGATAGTGCACTGCTTCCCCTTCCTGAGGTGGCGTATGGTGGTCCAGAATCGCTTCGAAGCCGTCTGGAAGTCGTTTTCCATGGCTTCCCCGAATTCTTCCCATGTCCGAGTTTTTGCCTCAGCGACCGCTAAGGCTGCACACCGCTTGGCCCGTCGGTACCCGTCCACTGCCTCCGAAGTCCTATGAGCCAAAAGAACCCGATAGGACTCCTTCTTCAGCTTGACGGCATCTCTCACTGCTGGTGTCCACCAACGGGTTCTGGGATTACCGCCACGACAGGCACCAACACTCTTGCGGCCACAGCTCCAATCAGCCGCCTCGACAATAGAGGTTCGGAACATGGTCCACTCGGACTCAATGTCTCGCACCTCCCTCGTGACATGTTCAAAGTTCTTCCAGAGGTGGGAATTGAAACTCTCTCTGACAGGAGACTCTGCCAGACGTTCCCAGTAGACCCTCACAATGCGTTTGGGCCTCCCAAGTCTGTCCGGCATCCTCCCCCACCATCGCAGCCAACTCACCACCAGGTGGTGATCGGTAGAAAGCTCCGCCCCTCTCTTCACCCAAGTGTCCAAAACATGAGGCCGCAAATCCGATGACACAACTACAAAGTCGATCATGGAACTGCGGCCTAGGGTGTCCTGGTGCCATGTGCACATATGGACACCCTTATGTTTGAACATGGTGTTCGTTATGGACAATCCGTGACGAGCACAAAAGTCCAATAACAAAACACCACTCAGGTTTAGATCCGGGCGGCCATTCTTCCCAATCACGCCTCTCCAGGTTTCACTGTCGTTGCCAACATGAGCTTTGAAGTCTCCCAGTAGGACAAGGGAATCACCCGGCGGAGCACTTTCCAGTACTCCCTCGAGTGTACCCAAAAAGGGTGGGTACTCTGAACTGCTGCTTGGTGCGTAAGCACAAACAACAGTCAGGACCCGTCCCCCCACCCGAAGGCGGAGGGAAGCTACCCTCTCGTCCACCGGGTTGAACTCCAACGTGCAGGCTTTGAGCTGGGGGGCAACGAGAATTGCCACCCCAGCCCGTCGCCTCTCACTGCCGGCAACGCCAGAGTGGAAGAGAGTCCAGTCCCTCTCGAGAGAACTGGTTCCAGAGCCCTTGCTGTGCGTCGAGGTGAGTTCGACTATATCCAGCCGTAACTTCTCTACCTCGCGCACTAGCTCAGGCTCCTTCCCCCCCAGTGAGGTGACGTTCCACATCCCAAGAGCTAGCTTCTGTAGCCGAGGATCGGACCGCCAAGTGCCCTGCCTTCGGCTGTCGCCCAGCTCACAATGCACCCGACCTCTATGGCCCCTCCTATGAGTGGTGAGCCAATTGGAGGGATGACCCACGTTGCCTCTTCGGGCTGTGCCCGGCCGGGCCCCATGGGGACAGGCCCGGCCACCAGACGCTCGTCATCGTGCCCCAACTCCGGGCCTGGCTCCAGAGCGGGGCCCCGGTGTCCCGCATCCGGGCAAGGGAAATCTGAGTCCATGTTGTTGTAATTCCATAGAAGTCTTTGAGCTGCTCTTTGTCTGATCACTCACCTAGGACCTGTTTGTCTTGGGAGACCGTACCAGGGGGCATGAAAGCCCCCAGACAACATAGCTCCTAGGATCATTGGGGCACGCAAACTCCTCTACCACGGTAAGGTAGCAGCTCAGAGAGGAGTCAAATGGTGGAAAAACTTGGTTCTCAGTATGTAGCTCAGAGAGCAAGCCTTCTGAATGCCCTTTACAAGTGTGTGTAAACTTTATATACTGTGTATATATATATATATATATATTGGAGGGATCTTGGCCCACTCCTCCACACAGATCTTCTCTAGATCAGTCAGGTTTCTGGGCTGTCGCTGAGTAACACAGCCTTTCAGCTCCCTCCAAAGATTATCAATTGGATTTACGTCTGGAGACAGGCTAGGCAACTCCGGAACCTTGATACGGTTCTTACCAAGCCACTTCTTGGTTTTCCTGGCTGTGTGCTTTGGGTCATTGTCATGTTGGAAGATCCAGCCACGACTCATCTTCAATTAACTGAATGAGGGAAGGAGGTTTTTGGCCAAAATCTCCCAATACATGGCTGCGGTCATCCTGTCCTTAATACAGTACAGTTGTCCTGTCTCATGAGCAGAAAAACAACCCCAAAGCATGATGCTACCACCCCCATGCTTCATAGTAGGGATGGTGTTCTTGGGATGGTATGCATCATTCTTCTTCCTCCAAACACGCATAGTGGAATTATGACCAAAAAGGTCAATTTTGGTCTCATCTGTCCACAAAACTTTCTCCAATGACTCCTCTGGATCATCTAAATGGTCATGGGCAAACTTAAGACGGCCTTTAACATAACATGTGCTGGTTTAAGCAGGGGAACCTTCCTTGCCATGCATGATTTCAAACCACGACGTCTTAGTGTATTACCAACAGTGACCATGGAAACAGTGGTCCCAGCTCTTTTCAGGTCATTGATCAAGTCCTGCCGTGCAGTCCTGGGCTGATTCCTCACCTTTCTTATCATCATTGAGACCCCACGAGGTGATATCTTGCATGGGGCTCCACTCCGATTGAGATTGGCCGTCATGTTTAGCTTCTTCCATTTTCTAATGATTGCTCAAACAGTGGACCTTTTTTCACCAAGCTGCTTGGCAATTTCTCCAGAGCCCTTTCCATCCTTGTGGAGTTGTACAATTTTGTCTCTGGTGTCGTTGGACAGCTCTTTGCTCTTAGCCATGCTGAATGTTTGGGTCTTACTGATTGTATGGGGTGGACAGGTGTCTTTATGCAGCTAACGACCTCACACAGGTGCATCTGATTCAGGATGATACAGTGGAGTGGAGGAGGACTTTTAAAGGCGGACTAACAGGTCTTTGAGGGTCAGAATTCTAGCTGATAGACAGGTGTTCAAATACTTGTTTTCAGCTTGTATCACACAAATAAATTGTTAAAAAAAATCATAGATTGTGATTTCTGGAGTTTTCTTTTTATGGTATCGCTCATACAGTGGACATACACCTACCGTGAACATTTCAGACCCCTCTATGATTCATAAGTGGGAGAACTTGCAAAATAGCAGGGTGTTCAAATACAAATTTTCTTGATTTTATATATATATATATATATATATATATATATATATATATATATATATATATATATATATATTTATATATATGTTGGCCCTGCGATGAGGTGGCGACTTGTCCAGAGTGTACCCCGCCTTCTGCCCGATTGTAGCTGAGATAGGCGCCAGCGCCCCCGCGACCCCAAAAGGGAATAAGCGGTAGAAATGGATGGATGGATGGATATATATATATATATATATATATATATCTACTTACGGTTTGATACAATGGTGGATCTGCCCTCAACTAAGCTGCCTAAGCTGTGCCACCCACATTCATTCAGCTCAAATACGGCTGCTCAGACAGAAGGATTTGCATGCAGCTTCTATAGCTTCCACAGCTTGTTGCAACATGGCTAATGCCTCAAATATACATGAACTCGTAAACGCTCCACCATCATTCAGATCTTGTGTGTGGAACTACTTTGGTTTTCGTGTTAACTATATCCCTGATGGCAAGCGACTCGTGGACAAAAATATAACGGTATGTCGCAGGTGTCACAAAATGATAAACTACAACAGTGGAAATACAATAAACCTGACAACACATTTAGGGCGACATCACCACAACACGGAAATAGGTGGAACCAAAGAAAACCAAAGAGCGACAACACACAAGATACAAACATTACCGGGGGATTTAAAGATCCATTAGTGCGTGATTCAAAAAGGGCAAAATAAATCGATCGGGCGATTGCTACTTTTATTGCTGTCCACATGCAACCCTTTTCTGTTGTTGAAAATGTTGCGTTTGCTGCGGACACTTGAACACCGTTACAAGATTCCGTCACAAACATATTTCACCGATACCATAGTTACTTCTTTGTAAAACAAAATCCCAATAAAGGACAGCATTTTCCGTATTCCACCCATTGTTACTCTGTTGCTAAAAATGCACCACAGAAGATGAGTTATTGATCAGATACATTTATTTTATTATCATTATTATTTACAAGATGCCATTTTTGTTTAATATGATGCTAAGTATCCACAGCAGAAAACGGGGCAGGTATAGCTGCACCAGATACATTTAATTTGATTAAAGTTGAAAAAAAAAAAAAGGTTGATTATTTAATGAACTACAAGTTAAAAAAAGATAGAATATCTTTTTTTTGTATCAAAAAAATATTGAATCATGACACACACTAAAATATTAAACCGAACCCTCTATCGTTGCACCCCTAATATATATATATATATATATATATATATATATATACACATATATATATATACATATATACATATATGTACATATATATATATACATATGTATATATACATACATATATACATATATATATACATATATATATATATATATATACACATATATATATATACATATATATATACATATATATATATACATATACATATATATATATACATATATATATATACATATACATATATACATATATATATATACATATATATATGTATATATATACATATACATATATATACATATATATATACATACATATATATACATATATATACACACACATATATACATATATATACACACACATATATATATATACACACACACACACACATTATATATATATAACCTATATATACACAGTATGTATATATAGGTACATGTGGGTATATATACGGTATATACCCACATGTGCGTATATACAGTATATATATATATATATATATATACATACATACTGTATATCCTATATATATATATATACATACATACTGTATATCCCTATATATACATACATATATATATATATATATATATATATATATATATATATATATTAACTCGGTCATTTGATAAGTAGCTCGCTTGATGAAAAGGTGCAGGCACCCCTGAATTAGTCTGCAAGATGAAACTGGATGTGAGATTTGGGAAAGGGCTTTCTTGTTGTGATAAAAGATGATAAAAGAGATTTCTTTGTTGGATTTGTACTTGTACAGTGGAATCTCGATTCATAAACTTAATTGGTTTTTGAACATGGTTGGTAAACCAAAAAGTTTTTTATTGTGAAGCACAGTTGCCCATAAGAATTAATGTAAATATGAATAATTGGTTTTATCCTCGACAGAAGTCAATATTTTAGTTTAAAAAAAATGCACATTTTGAAGACACTATAATGTATATACAACACATACTGTATACTTTACATATACAGTATATATATAGGAGATAATGTCTTCACAGTCTCTTTTTGATCCAAACATGACAGCAAACTTAAATGACAACACGCACACAAATCATTAACAACCATAGTGCCACAAAAAAAAAAAAGGAAAATGATTTTGCCTTATCCATCCATTTTCTACCGCTTGTCTGTTTCGAGGTCTTGGCGGTTACTGGGGCCTATTTCAGCTGCATTCATGTCTGCAAATATTTGTTGCACTGTTGAACACAGTGGGAGTTTCGGAGTGATAAAAGAATTATTGACCTAGTCATCGCTAGTGTTATTACAAACTTGCAGTGTGAGGCGATTCTTCATCGGCTTATGTCCGAGTAGTGCCCTCTCTTTCGCTGTAACAAAGCTCTGCTGTGGCATCTTTTTTAGTCTCATTACAATTAAAGACTTGCTATGGAACAAAACTCCTTCTCCTGATGAAATCCTTGAACCGAAGGTGCCGCAAGCATGGGGCGAACGCTAGCTCAAAGTAGTTTCCTCGCAACCCGAAGCGAGAGTTTGGACACATTTAAAGCTTTTCTAATCACACAAAGTGATCTCAGAGACAGGCTCACGCAGCTCTCACCGACGCACAGTACGATAATTGTGGAAATAAGCATGTCAGATGTGCCGCTCCCCGTCAATGTTATGTCGGGGGCTCTGCTTTTTTCGAAATGGACTAATTACACGTGATTAGTTGCTCGAGTGCTAACTAGAACTGGGATACATTTTGCCGGTACATGCTCCCTGTAGCATTTATACCTGGGTCGGAGTCAATTATTCAAACTCAAATATGGCGCGAGCAAGTATCAAGGCCATACATCATGTACAGGGACAAAGGGGTCCGCGAGGTGAAACATTCCCTGGACTGATCACCAGTCACATCTACAGGCGAAGGAGAGTTGTCTGCAAAAAAAGACTGCTGCTCGAGTGCTGACTACAACTAAGAGAGGGGAATGTATAATGTTTCTTTCACATCTACAAGTTTCCAAAAATGGCCCACTAATTTAAATGCAAAGATGTGGTGATTTACAGGTTATTTGGCATTGCAGGTAACATTAAATTACCTGATGTTATATTGCCATATACCCTCGTAAGCAATGCATCTTTAGTTTCAGTTAAAGTACAGTACGTGCCAGACCTATCCATCCATCTTGTAAAGCGGTCCATATGGACCATATTATCACCGCATTATGTACTAATAATGTCGCATTTTGTAATTATCTTCTGCATTCTGCACTAAAATTCTTGAACGCGTTTTGTCATAAACGTTGACGCATTTTGTAAATTTTGCAAATTGCAAGTTATTACACAATACAGGTGCTGCACTTTGCAATGAAATGTAATAAACCATCAAATGTAATGCCTTAATTAGAAAAACTATCAGAGTAACACAAAGTATTTAGGGCCTGATCTACGAAAGATGTGTGTGTATTAAAACATGTGCAAACATAATAGCCCAAGCAAAGCTGATCTACTAAGCTTGTGCACAGAGGATTGCATTTCTTAAAAGGGATCTGCACTTTTTTTTGTAATTTTGCCTATTGTTTACATTACAAACAACATTACGACAGATTTATTTATTTTGATGCATTCTAAATAGTAAACGAATGTGATCAAAAGTTTGCTTACCATGGAGCCTGCAGTAGGGGAGCCTCTCTATTCTGCCTATAAATCCCTTTAAAAAAGCATCAAAATAACCGCAACCAAATATGTCTGATTAGCACATAAGTCAACATCAACAAAACTCACCTTTGTGATTTCGTTGACTTTATCGTTGCAAATGCATCTGCAGGTTATCCATACATCTCTGTGCCATGTCTGCCTTAGCACCGCCGGTCAAATGTGAAGACACTCCGGCACATTCAATGGTGGTCTGGCGGCAGATTTCTTGCCACTTTCGCATCTTCGGTGCAACTTGAATCCCTCCCTGTTAGTGTTGTTACACCCTCCGACAACACACCGACGAGGCATGATGTCTCCAAGGTTACAAAAAATAGTCGAAAAAACGGAAAATAACAGAGCTGAGACCCGGTGTTTGAAATGTGTTGAAAATGGCGGCTGTATTACCTCGGTGAGGTCACGTTCTGACGTCATCGCCATCAGTGCGATAAACAGAAAGGCGTTTAATTCGCCAAAATTCACCCATTTAGAGTTTGGGAATCGGATAAAAAAATATATGGTCTTTTTTCTGCAAGATCAAGTTATATATTGACGCTTACATAGGTCTGGTGATAGTGTTCCCCTTTAACTATCATTGCTGTTAATAATTGTTTATAGTGATACGAGTCGAGCGTATGTGAGTGCATCTGTGTGGGCAGAAGGGACCCTGGAACACTCACAAAACCTTTTATTTACATTCCTTTCACTGCTGCAGGCTTTGACTGTCGATGATGGCCTTATCCACCTATGTCATTGAAACTGATCATTTTGCTTGTCAAGTAGCAACAGTGGGCACATCTTGTTTTCTTATGGCAAAAGTGAGAGTTTTCAATGTACTTGTGCAAGTTTATAGTCGACAAAAGTAACTAAATGTATGGTGTATAGTGTGCACAGTAACAGTAACGAGCTTGTTATTTCAACATTTAGCAGGCACATTTAGATTTTTCCCAGGCTTTTTGCTAATCCTTTTTATAGGACTCACGAGTTAAGAAACGCAACCCATCACCACCCATGCACTATATATACTTTGTCGTTGAAATTGAAGTAAGTTGTAACTTCTTTACTTTTGCTTCATTACTTCATATACCATGAATTGATTTATGTGGACCCCGAATTAAACAAGTTGAAAAACGTATTCAGGTGTTACCATTTAGTGGTCAATTGTACAGAATATGTACTGAACTGTGCAATCTACTAACAAAAGTTTCAATCAATCACTCAAAGACTGCTAAGTATGTTAAAAAGCTAATTAAAAATTGCCTGAATTATGTATATTTATTTCTATGCATGTGAGAAATTATGTTGAAATATTAACACATTTTATGAGTAAGCTCCATTTTACACATGCTCAAAAAGTTAAAATAGTACAACAATTTCTTTACATTTTTTTATTCATGCAACAAAAATATGACTGTTTATAATACTTCCTTTGAAAAAAAAAGTATCAAAATTTGAACAAATCATAAGTCGACTAGTGTCCGGAGTTTCCAGACTTGAGGGACAAATATGTTGTGCGGTTTCCAGATTGAATTAAAAGCGTACAACATTTTAAGGCTCTACTTATTAATGAAATTAGAAAAATTAAATGATATACCTGGCTTCCCTGAAAAGTACAGTAGATGCCCGTTTCCAGTTTTAATTGAAAAGCTTTGTCTACAAGTCACAAGTCTATGTCGGCCAACTCCTCGTGTCCTGGACAAGTTTGAGACATATTGGGGTTATTACAAATGAAAAATTGGCCCCTTTATGTCGACATGTCTTGTAGTATTGTCAACTTCCTTAATATCGCTGAATGGCATGAACCAACAACAGTGCTATAACTACTGTCTACTTACACAGCCTTAAAACCTGCACAAACTCCCACAGCCACTAACAAAACGCACCCATTTTTCTACTTATTTATTCATTATTTAGCTTTCAATCAATCAATCAAAGTTTACTCATAAATGTCTCAATGGGCTGTAAAAGCCACAAACACATCCTCGGCTCAGATCCCTTTATTGTCATTCTCGTCAAGACTTACACTGATGGCTCACAAGTGCAGCACTTTCCAAATTTTTTGAGATAGCAACCGTCCCTTGGCTAATTATTTTATTTAAAGTACCAGTGGAGTGGAAAAAGAAGTTGACCTTACATGCTTAATTGTGTTTCATTAGTATCCTTTGAACCATATCCAAATGCTTTTACAATCTGCAAAGTATGTAAAAACACACTTTTAAACATCACAAAATGCCACAAATTCAGTCAGTCATTTTGAATATTTCCCTCCGAATACCTTCAGCTATTTCAGAAGATTGATATCACAATGGGAATGCTTATACACTGTGACCATAGTATCAGATCAGCCAAACTGGAAATATGTAACATTTAGACATAGATGTGCTGTCTGTCATTCACAATCCCTACAAAAGATATGAACTTGTTTTTCATGCATTCTAAGTTGTTAATAAATATAATATATAAAAAGTCAGCTAACAATGTAGTCAATGGGGGCTCTCTATTTTGCCCACAAACCCTCAAAATAACCATCAACATCCCGCCAACAATTTCTCTTTATACATATTGTGACTTGAATATTGACCAAATATTAGTAATGTTACTATAACCGCAAGCGCAGACAAACTATTTATTGTCTTTTTTGGCTAACTATCCCTTTGTTGCTTTACTGTGAGCCAACAGCGATGTCTTGCTGCTCACGCATCATTGCGTCTCGGCTCATCAAAGTAATTCCAGATTATAATTCATGCCTCTCATCTGGATATTAGGAGGATTTAGCCATGAATCCAGAAGTTTTTCATCTGTGACATTCAATTCATACACGTAGATGGAGACAAACACACACAACCAAAGACAGACCTTACCTTGTTAACCCTTCGTCTCCATTATGAATAATTGTTCATATAAATGGGAAGACACGGACACCCTATCAGTCGTCATCGAAGTAAGATGATGATGATTATTATTATTATTATTAAGAGCAGCCATCGTACAGTAAGCAATCGTTTTATTATGCTCATAGTTTGTAATTCCTGTTTAGCACTTAGCAATACTGCTACATGATGCTTAGTGTTTCACCAAAGCTGAATTTGTTTAGCAGAGATTCTGAAACTTGTAGACCATCCACCCTTTATTCAGGATCAACAATATAAGTTTCTGGATCACGATTTTTCCCAAAGTAATTGTTGGCTCTCAAAAAGTCTGCATGATTTGCATTGTTTTTGGTGATGAAGAAATGTGCGGTTCCTACCTCTACGTCATACCATGACTTCTCTTGGTTCCTTATCTCTCAAAATGGCTCGGTTATCTCTGTGAGATTGATACTATTTTGATCATATCTATTTTTTCGCAAACTTTATGAGTCCCTTGCTGTCATACATCAGATATATATGATAATAGCTTCAATTTAGAGTCAACTTGTTTTTCTACTATACTAGTACTTTAAGTTGCGAGAAAAAAATGCAGTTGTGATTCAGCTTCAGATACTTCCCCACCGCTTGTCGTTGTAGCAAATGCCACAGTGAACCCGTAAGATCTGCCAATATCCAAAGTCTCGCTCGCTAGCATTAGCTGACGTGCTAGTTATTAGCTCAAATACTTAAAAAAAAAAATGTTGTGGATAGCTCGACATGTAAAACTTAATTTTAAAGAAGAAAGCGATAGCACAACTCTGAGAAGAGTAAGTTAATGATAGTCCAAAAAAAATATATATTTGAAAAACATGACATAGGTGTGCGTGTAGCCCACTTAGCCAGGGAGTACGAGCCATGTGCTGCTAGAATTTGTACCATACAGGTGCAGTAGCTGAGAAAAGCTAGTCAAGTAAATTTCTAAATGGCGGACATTTAGCCATAAAAATATAGAGAAGCTGCTGAAAGTATTTGACCGGGAAGCAACTATCCAAGGTAAATGCTGTACATTATTATTCGAATACTTAATAAAACTACCATAGTTGTTACCAGGGGCGTCACTAGACCTAATACTGTACTGGGGCACACCTGGGGCACAAATAATTCATGTGAGCGTGCAAAGCGCGCAAGCAAAAACATTTTTAAGCACTTATTTATCATAAAAAATACATAAATAGTGCTTTCAACTATGAAATCATATCAGATTATGTTGTATGGATCTTTGATTAACCACCTGAAATTAACTAATGCATTTGACCTACTTGTGCACTTTTTGCCTCCAGACTAAACTGCTACTGATAAAAGCAAAAAGGAAGAGCAAAGAATCTTTTTGAAATATTTGTTGCAGTAATCATCTGCAAATTTAACATCTACAAAAGTAAAACAAAAAATAAAGCACCTCTACATCTCTGGGTTCTTTTATATTATTTAATTTCCATTTATGGCAATGTGGCGAATCCTATTTCAGATAAACAAAACTATAAAATATACACAAAACAATAAAGCCACAGTAGTAGAATAAATAAACAACTGTTGTGTGTCTGTTCAGGGAATCATTTTCTGAGAAGTAAGCTGTAACGTCTCGTTTTCATTTTTGCAACGTGGTCAATAACTCTGGACAGACATGGAAATATCACAGTAACTGTTATACAGTTGACCAGTGGTTCCCAACTGCTGGGTTGTGACATAAAAGTGGATTGTGTGTCATTTTCAGTGAGTCGCAGTCAGATGTGTGCATGGAAAAAAAATAGTTAGGGGAGAAAAAAATCTAATTTTAGCAACAAAAACAGATATTTTTAGCCATTTTTCTAGTGACAATTAGTGAGTATCTCAGCAAAAGGCAAACCGACTAACAAGTTGGAGGAGGACTCAGGACAGACATGGAAATATATTTTTAAAAAATCTAAATGGGGCAACAAAACCCGATATTTTCAGCCATCTTTCTGAAAAACAAATACAGAAATGTTACTATTTTTTCTGGAAACAAAACCAGATGCTTTAGCTGTAGCCATTTTTCTGGTGACCAAACAAGATTATTTTAGTCAAAGTCACACCGATTAACAAGACAAGTCTACTGTGCTATTTTTCTGTGACATAAACTTGAATGATTTAAAAATTTGGCTCACGACTTGATATGGAAAAAAGTTTTTCTTCCTGAAGATAAACCATTTGAGAAGCACTCAACTCACACATGCTTACTCCAAATCATCATTGATGCAGAACCAGCAGACAATAACCAACATTATGTTTCATGTTCATTGGAAATTCCCCCGACAGCTCGTACAGCAAATGAATATGTTTGTCTTGATACAAGGAATAAGGTTAGCTAACTTAGCATCAACTTAAGACAATGATGTTGCCTAGCTAGCTAGGACTTCACTTACATCTCTCGATCCTCGGTGCTTCTTCTCTGCTGCGGGCGAATACCTTTCTTAAATCCATCTAGGAGTTACAGTTTGAGTCAAATCAAAATCAAAATAATGTAATTAACAAATTGTTGTTGGCTAACGTTACCTACCTCAGCATTGATTCTCTTCCTCTCTCTCTATCTCTCTCTCTCTATCAACTGAAGTCTCGATCCACACGTGAATAAATTACCATATTAAGTAGCCATGTGCTCATTGTTAAGTGGAGTGAATACAGTAGCAATCAATTACCATACTAAGTAGTATGTGCGCTGTTGTCTATGTTATGTAGACTTAAAACTCTGAAGTGGTTTTTTTTTATAGGTGAAATTTTTTACTGGGGCACTGCAGATCAACAGTGGGGCACGTGCCCCAGTGAAATATGTCTGGCGACGCCCCTGGTTGTTACTACTACAACATTCTATTGAGTTGTTCTTGTCATCAACATTTTTTTTTTATTTATCTAAAAGCATGGTAACACACATATACTCTCACACACACACACCGTTATTCATACATACAAACATACATACTGTCCATAGGTACCTACGGTCCTAAATACATACACAAATATAGTACATACCTCCATATTCCAAGTTTGTCCATCTACACGCACATTCACGGTACAAACATACACATACTGTACATATACATTCACTGTACAAACAAACATACATATACACATACTGTACATATACATTTAATGTACAAACATACATATACTGTACATACACATTTACTGTACAAACATTCATATACATATTCTGTACATATACAAGTACATACACATACATACACTCATGCACATAATTACGTTTCATCAAACATATATCAACGTTGTTGCCCTAGGGTAAACTGGGTAACACATGGCATACTGACAAAGCTTAACCTATTGTTACTATAACAATCTAAAAGATTAATAATATAGGTTGCCTCTCTCTCTTCGCCGCCATCTTTTGGTATTCCTTTTTTTTTTTTTTATCTTTCTAGTTATCATTTTGTATAGGTATTGTTGCATTTGATCAACTGTATTGTTGATAATATAGGTAAACTATTGGTATTGTTCATAATCAATAGCGCTTTTTCTATTGGTATTTGTATTGCTCCAGTTGTAATGTAAAAATGCTCATTGTCATTTTTTATATTATTATTTATTTCACTAACTGTTTCTTTGCTATCACTTTAACGATCATATTTGTACATATCGTATGTGCTGGTGTTGTTCTATTGTTGTTGTTGTTTTTGTTGTTATTGTTGTGTTTGCTGTTGTAGTTTTTCTCTCTCTGTCTAATCCCCCTCTTATCCCCACAATTTCCCCCTCCGTCCTTTTTTTCTCTTCCTATCCCCTCCTGCTCCGGCCCGGCTGCACCAAATGATAATATAAATACATTTAATAAAGTCAAATTCAAATAAGGCAACAAGAGAAGTATCCTACACTTCTCTTTTGTAAAGTAAATCTGAAAAGCCGATATGGGCATCTACATCAACTATATGATTTGCCCGAAAAGCTGGACATGACGGGAGAAAAAAAAACAAAAAACCATGGTACTTCTTAAAATGGTAGACTTTTTTGTGACCCATAAAGGATTAAAGGAATTTTATTAATTTCAATAGGTACAAGAGTTACAAGATCCAACACGTAACAAATTAAACTTGTTGCAACAGCAGCTCTTTTAGATTAGCGTATGACATCCATCCATCCATTTTCTACCGCTTGTCCCTTTTGGGTTCGCGGGGGGTTCTGGAGCCTACCTCAGCCGCATTCAAGTGGAAGGTGGGTAACACCCTGGACAAGTCGCCACCTCATTGCAGGGCCAACACAGATAGACAGACAACATTCACACTCACATTCACACACTAGGGCCAATTTAGTGTTGCCCATCAACCTATCCCCAGGTGCATGTCTTTGGAAGTGGGAGGAAGCCGGAGTACCTGGAGGGAACCTGTGCTGTCACGGGGAGAACAAGCAAACTCCACACAGAAAGATCCCGAGCCCAGGATTGAACTCAGGACTACTCAGGACCTTCGTATTGTGAGGCATATGCACAAACCCCTCTATCACCGTGCTGCCCCGCGTATGACATATTGTATGAAAACCAAATAATCCATTAAAAAATATGCACAAATGCCGGAAAACAATGTCCCAAACAAAATCCTTTATTGCCTTATTTGGAACAATTGCCTGTATCAATAACCTAAGACGCATCGACAAAAGCAGGTTGAGAGCCTCCCAGATCACCATATCAATAGAACAATAAGATCCTGGCGGGAATAACACAAATAACCACCAGCATTTATTTAACTCCTAAATCCAAATAGGCAGACATGCAACAACATCCTAACATTAGCAAACACACAGTTGAACATTTCTTGGAATCATGCTCGCCCCCCCACCCCACCCCCTGCCTCCATCTATTAAGGAACCCCTGCTGTGGTTGAGATCCCTGACACCACGGGTGGTGGGGGGACGGGACGGGGGGGACGAGATGTACCGGATCAGAATAACGAAACGTCTCCAATGTGATGCCACGTGATGCATTCATACAGTGTGACCTCATCAAAAGTGCACAAGAAGCACGTGATGGCGATCTCAGCGGAACAAAGTATGATGACCACGTCACTTGGAAGGAGGAGAGGACTTAAAAATAAGAACATGGGTAAGATCACCTCGAGTCAGAAGTTGCTGACAAGCCCACCTACATGGAGGCTTAACTGCAAGGTTATTCGTTTTGGAGGAGAAATATACTGCTTATTTAGGCGATACATGCATTTGATACTACACAAGTGTAATATCAAAATTCAAATACTAGAAACACGGTGGACCAGGGGTTGGTGCATGTGCCTTACAATACGAAGGTCCTGACTTCAATCCCAGGCTCGGGATCTTTCTGTGCAGAGTTTGCATGTTCTCCCCGTGACTGCGTGGGTTCCCTCCGGGTACTCCGGCTTCCTCCCACCTCCAAACACCTGGGGATAGATTGATTGGCAACACTAAAATTGGCCCTAATGTGTGAATGTGAGTGTGAATGTTGTCTGTCTATCTGTGTTGGCCCTGTGATGAGAAGGCGACTTGTCCAGGGTGCACCCCACCTTCCGCCCAATTGCAGATGAGATAGGCTCTAGCACCCCCACGAAAGGGACAAATGATAAAAAATGGATGGATGAATATACATAAATCCATCAATCCATTTTCTACCGCTTAATATACATATATCTTGCATAATTGTCTATGATGCATGTATTAAAAAAAAATATACATATGTATATTTATTTATTTTTTTTTTTTTTTCAAATAAATAAATACAAATATATATACATATATATTTATTTTTTTAAATACATGCATCATAGACAATTATGCAAGTATACGATTATGTCACATTGACACAGCATTCTCACAAATAGATCATTTTCAATCGGTGACTGAGAATGTTAAAAATACATTATGAACAGTTTTATTCAATGGGAAAAAATGTGTCAAAATATTAACAATATGTTAGAATATGATCTGTAAAACAAGGACACTCAATTGACATTAAGATATTTTTACACTTGCAGAGAGGCCAACTTAAAGGCCTACTGAAACCCACTACTACCGACCACGCAGTCCGATAGTTTATATATCAATGATGAAATATTAACATTGCAACACATGCCAATACGGCCGGTTTAGTTTACTAAATTGCAATTTTAAATTTCCCGCGGAGTTTCTTGTTGAAAACGTCGCGGAATGATGACGCGTGCGCGTGACGTCACGGACTGTAGAGGACATATTAGCGCAGCACCATTTGCGGCTAAAAGTCGTCTCTTTTTATCGCGCAATTAAACATTATTCTGGACATCTGTTTTGCTGAATCTTTTGCGATTTGTTCAATTAATAATGGAGAAGTCAAAGTAGAAAGATGGAGATGGAAAGCTTTAGCCTTTAGCCACACAAACACATGGTGATTCCGTGTTTAAAATTCCCAGAGGTGAAGCTTTACTATGGATCAGAGCGGTCAAGCGAACATGGATCCCGACCACTTGTCAACCAGCAGGTTTCGGTGAGAAAATTGTGTTAAAAAGTCGCCTCTTACCGGAGATCAGCTGAGCTTGCGCCGTCCATGCAGCTGCCGTCGACTTCCCTCAGAGACTAGCCTCAAGACATACCCCTCTGACTATCAGGTACTATTTAATCTCACTAAAACACTAGCAACACAATACAAAGATAAGGGATTTCCCAGAATTATCCTAGTAAATGTGTCTAAAAACATCTGAATCCATCCCATTGCAATCGCCTTTTTTTTTTCTTAACTTTATTTTTATTTTTTTGTAGTCCTTCGCTATCAATATCATCATCCACGAATCTTTCAACCTCGCTCAAATTAAATGGGGAAATTGTTGTTTTCTCGGTCCGAATAGCTTTTTGCTGCTGGAGGCTCCCATTACTGTATAAACAATGTGAGGACGTGAGGAGCCCTCACCCTTGTGACGTCATCGTCTGCAACTTCAGGTAAAGGCAAGGCTTTTTTATCAGCACCAAAAGTTGCAAACTTTATCATCGATGTTCTTTACTAAATCCTTTCAGCAAAAATATGGCAATATCGCGAAATGATCAAGTATGACACATAGAATGGACCTGCTATCCCCGTTTAAATAATAAAATCTAATTTCAGTAGGCCTTTAAACACTATTGCAATCTTATTGGTCACAATAAACATATGAAATTTGTTCATAGACGTATATGCGGCAGTTATGAATTATAAATGTTGTTATTTTTATTTTAAAGGGTTTTTCTAGTTCCAACTCCCATTCATTGAGGGAGCTGCTGTGTGCAAAAGAAGAAGCAGAAACAACCAAAAAATGGTGTAACAAAGTCATTTAAATTCATAGAAAACAGTAAATCAACCTTGTCTCAGTTGAACATTTCCTCTATGGCAGGCAGGATAAAAATGCACATGCAGAGTCATACAAATATGACGAAGAATATATATTCATATACAATCACTGCACAAATATATCCAGCTGAAAGTCAGCCCAGGGCATCTTTAAATAATGTAACAGCCTAATTTAGCATGGACTCTCAAGGGATGAGATCAAAATGCACTGACAAATCACAGCTGCCGCTCCCCTCAGTTACACAAAAGCATGCAGACACACGCCCCTGCATAAACACTCACACACTTATAAGCATAGCTAATTTACCATTAATGTGTAATGGGCTATTCTTCACAGGCACCGCTGTCCAACACACAAATGGCGGTTCTAGCAATGGGCCAATTAGGCAATTGCCCAGGGCAGCAATCTCTTGGGGGTGGCGCAAGGAGGAAGGGGCGGACATGACCACCCCTGTCCCAACCACACACACCCCCACACACATATTCGATATTTGATTCTACCTTTTGGGTGGCTTTTACTCTTATTTAGGAGTCTGTCCTTGAAGCTTGTTAGCAGCACTGCAGACAGTAAAGTGTACTCCATGAACATTTATTCACTGCTTAATATTCACCATGTACAACTTTAGGGGCTGGCGAACAGCTGCTGCGCTGTTGTAGATACAACAATCTGGTGATCAACACACTGAAAAATTAAACGATTTGGAGTAAACATATGTATAAGGTAGGGGTGTAACGGTAAGTGTATTTGTATTGAACCGTTTCGGTACGGGGGTTCCGGTTCGGTGAGGAGGAGTACAGAACAAGTTCCACACGAACATATGAAGTAGCCGCCTATGCTTAAGTCTTAACAAGCTGCTCCGCTCCGTTCTGCCTCTGTCTGTACACAGCACCCTGCATTGTCCCTCCCACACAGCCATCTGATTGGTTACAACAGTAGCGATAACAAGCCAATCAGCAGTGCGTATTCAGAGCTCATCTAGTCAGCGCTTCAGCGTCGTGCAGATAGTAGTGATGGGATCGGCCGTTCTTTTGACTGTACTGAATCACTAGAATTAGTTCCTTAAATTGATTCGTTCAAAAAATGTGTTCACCGAATTTTGCTGTGTGTGTGTGTTATGGACAGTGTTGATTGAGGTGTGTTGAAGCAGCAAAAAAGGACATTATGTTAAATGAAGAGTTTCTGTCTCTGATAGTGTATATAATAATGTAAATGCATCATAAAGCCTACATGAACTCCTATTGCTATTGTACTATTTTTCTGCTATAGTTACATTAATCATTAGTAATGTACCAGCCTGGTTTTGAATGGCAGGGTCCCTGCTATCACATGTTGAAACAAATATAACATTTACATAATCAAAAAAATCAACTACAGGCTTCCCCCAGTGCTGTAATAAATTAAGCATGATGAGTTGACTTGAAACTGTTTACTGTTGCACTTTTTATATGTAGAAGAAAAGTAGTGTCATTTTATTTATTCAAAGCAACAACTTGAGGCAGTTTAATGTGGATTAACGTGGGCAGAATTATTATAGTGTTCCCAATGTTAAAAGGATCAAGCCATTGTTTACAAATTTGGTAAATAAATAACCAAAACATTTATATTTTGTTGTTTTCTTACTGTACCGAAAATTAACCGAACCGTGACCTCTAAACCGAGGTACGTACCGAACCGAAATTTTTGTGTACCGTCACACCCCTAGTATAAGGTAAGACATATTATCTGGCATTTTGTATGGCAATATTATGCAAAAGGAACTTCTCTTACCTTCTGGTACCTGCTTATCTGTATTTGGGATCTGCATAAATTCTGAAAAAAGACGCTCGTCCGCCTTTGTAGTCGATAAGCTTCTTCTTTTTCTTTATCTTTTTGTTATGGGATATTCAGTATTGTACAGTTTTTACTTATATCAGTCGGTAAACTCGCCATAAAAGGTCTAAAACAGGGGTCACCAACCTTTTTGAAACCAAGAGCTACTTCTTGGGTATTGATTAATGCGAAAGGCTACTAACCAGTTTGCTACACACTTAAATAAATTGCCAGAAATAGCCAATTTGCTCAATTTAACTTTAATAAATAAATCTATATATATAAGAAAAATTGGTATTTCATTCCGTCGTACATTTTTTTTTCTTTTACGGAAGGTTTTTTTGTAGAGAATGAATGATGAAAAAACACTTAATTAAACGGTTTAGAAGAGGAGAAAACATGAAAAAATATGAAAATTTAATTTTGAAACATAGTTTATCTTCAATTTCGACTCTTTAAAATTCAAAATTCAACCGAAAAAAAATTTAGAGAAAAACTAGCTAATTCGAATCTTTCTGAAAAAATAAAAAAAATAATTTATGGAACATCATTAGTAATTTTTCCTGATTAAGATAAATTTTAGAATTTTGATGACATGTTTTAAATAGGTTAAAATCCAGTCTGCACTTTGTTAGAATATGTAACAAATTGGATTGATTGATTGATACTTTTATTAGTAGATTGCACAGTACAGTACATATTCCGTACAATTGACCACTAAATGGTAACACCCGAATAAGTTTTTCAACTTGTTTAAGTCGGGGTCCACGTTAATCAATTCATGGTGGACCAAGCTATATCTCTAACAAAGACAAATCATTATTTCTTCTAGATTTTCCAGAACAACAATTTTAAAAGACATTCAAAAGACTTTGAAATAACACTGCAGACTCCGGATGGACTATAGCTGCTAGCTAGCTAGCCATGTCTTTAAGCACCTCTTCTTGAATGCGTTAAGGTGTTATAACTTCATCTTTATCGTTAATTTTTAAGACAAAATGCATCCATTTTTCCTTTTTTTTCTACACACATTGTCTTTTAGTAAGTAATCTGTGATTGCGCGCTGCCGAACATGCTCCTCTGCTCGCAAAACCAGCAATGACATGATGAGATGGACCTGTACTTTTTAGAGGTGTTATAGTACCAAATATGATACATTAAAGCAGGGGTGTCAAACTAATTTTAGCTGGGGGGCCACATGGAGAAAAATCTACTCCCAAGTGGGCCGGACTGGTAAAATCACGGCACGATAACTTAAAAATAAAGAGAATTTCAGATTGTTTACATTGTTTGAAAATAGAACAAGCACATTCTGAAAATGTACAAACCATAATTTTGTCGGGGTTATTTACACTTACAAGTTGCGGTTAATTCTACGCTATCTTTTTTTTGTCGTTATTTATACTTTCTGAATAATTAATATGATTATATTGTATTTATGTTGTAATTGCCGTTTTGGCGTCATATGCTCTGTTATTTGTTTAGATTAGGGGTGTCAAACTCACTTTAGATGGGGGGCCACATGGAAAAAAACTCTACTCTCAAGTAATAAAATCACGGCACGATAACTTAAAAATAGACAACTTCAGATTGTTTTCTTTGTTTAAAAAAAAGAATAAGCACATTTTGAAAATGTACAAATCATAATGTTGTTGGGTTATATTTTTATTTGTTGTTATTTATACTTTCTGAATAAATCATGTGATAATGTTCATCAGTCAACTCATTGGTGTTAATTTTCAATCTATCGAAATAAAAAAAATAACATCAAAATCTAATTAAAGCATGTTATTTATGTACTTTGCTCATTTTCCACGACAGGTGCACTAACATCATGTGGTTTATCTTTATTTTTTTTTACATATGTAGCATCATCTACAAGGATACAAAAAATTGCTATTGCGACATCCAGTTGACACATTTAAAACAGCAGTTTCTTTCATTCAAAAATGTGGACCAAATGTTATACTCATCCCGCAGGCCACATAAAACTGTTCGCGGGCCGTACGTTTGACACCCCTGCATTAAAGTATCGCGGTACTATACTAGTACCGGTCAGAGGTGGGTAGAGTAGCCAGAAATTGTACTCAAGTAAGAGTACTGTTACTTTAGAGATTTATTACTCAAGTAAAAGTAAGAAGTAGTCACCCAAATATTTACTTGAGTAAAAGTAAAAAATCTGTTTTAAAAAAAACTACTCAGGTACTGAGTAACTAATGAGTAACCTGTTTGTTTAATCATTACGGCAACAAATAATGCACAAAAACATAAAAATAGCAACGAGCAAATTCAGAGCCAGGAATATCTCTTAAGCAACTAAAACAATAATATATTTTAAATAATACTACATTAAAATAAAAAAAAATCAAGGCACATTGAGCCACAATAACTTAACATCACCATATGCTCAGTAGGTATTTATTGATTGATTGATCGAGACTTTTATTAGTAGATTGCACAGTACAGTACATATTCCGTACAATTGACCACTAAATGGTAACACCCCAAAGAGTTTTTCAACGTTAATCAATTACTTAATAAATGACCATGTCGAGGTGATCTACCTCATATATACATATACATACACACACATATCATATATATATATATATATATATATATATATATATATATATATATATATATATATATATATATATACATATACAGTATATCATTTACATTTATTTATTTTGCCGTTTTTGTTGACATGTTAAAGGTGTTTTAATGAATATACATGCATGTTTAACATAAAGATTTCTATCTTTCATGAAGACAAGAATATAAGTTGGTGTATTACCTGATTCTGATTACTTGCATTGATTGGAATCAGTAGTGCTGATAACGTCCCTTTTTCAAATGGAGGAGAAAAAAAAGTTCCTCCTTTCTGTCTAATACCACATGAAAGTTGTTGGTTTTTGGCATCTTATCCGTCCAGCTTCCATATTTGTTTTTATACACTTTACAAGAAATAAATTGGCGGCAAACTCCGTAGCTTGCTAGCTTGTTTGCGCTGGCTTTCGGAGACTCTTATTTTGTTAGCGCAGGTGCGATGGAGCGGCACTTTTATTGTGAAGACAGGAACTGTGCGATCAGTCTTTAGGCTTGTGACGGGAAGTACGGTTGAAATAAAAAGTGTCTTTTTTCCTTTACACTTTTAATTGATTGATTGAAACTTTTATTTGTAGATTGCACAGCACAGTACATATTCCGTACAATTGACCACTAAATGGTAACACCCCAATAAGTTTCTCAACTTGTTTGAGTCAGGTTTTACGTGTGACGGTCATGTGACCGCCTGGTTCTGTTTGATTGGTCCAACGTCACCAGTGACTGCATGTGATTGGTGAAACGCAGGCATGCGTAGATCCTACTTTGAAAAACCAAAACAAACATTAATAGATGATTAAAAAAAAGTAGCGAGTTGAATGTAGATAAATGGAGCGGAGTAAAAGTAGCGTTTCTTCTCTATAAATATACTCAAGTAAAAGTAAAAGTATGTTGCATAAATACTACTCTTAGAAGTACAATTTATCCCAAAAGTTACTCAAGTAGATGTAAAGGAGTAAATGTAGCGCGTTACTACCCACCTCTGGTACCGATATACCGTACAACCATAGCCGAAAGTTAGGTAGGAAAATATACTTTCTGTGTTTTATCCGTCGGAAAAATTGTTTTTAAAGTAAATATTATGCAAATGAGTTATTTTTATTTGCAACTGTTTTGTTTACTTAATTTACTTTTTCTTGTAAGTGTAGACAGCTGTTAAAATCCTGTTTCAACAATAAAGCTGACATTTTGACTTGGAATTTCTCATACACTGATAATGCACAATAGACGTTGCTCTTACTGACAACTTCTCAAGACTCCAACTCATTGAAAAATATACATAAAAAAATAAAAATTATAAATGGGTTGTACTTGTATAGCGCTTTTCTACTTTCAAGGTACTCAAAGCGCTTTGACACTATTTCCACATTTACCCATTCACACACTGATGGAGGGAGCTGCCATGCAAAACGCTAACCAGCACTCATCAGGAGCAATGGTGAAGTTTCTTGCTCAGGACACAACGGACGTGACGAAGTTGGTGCTAGGTGGGGATTGAACCAGGGACCCTCGGATTGCGCTCGGCCACTCTGCCACTGCGCCACGTCATTCCCCAATCCAACTCTTTGTTTACCATTCCCATGATATTTAGGAAGGGACGGTACAGTAGGCGGACTTTGCTCCCCACCTTCCTCGAACACGCTGATGCAGCATGCGTAACGGTGGTTGACTCACTTCACTCCTATCCCTACCACTTCCATGCCTCAGAATATTGCATAGGGTCTTTTGAGCTCAATTCTCACAAATTGGAGCACTGTGAAGAATAAGACTTTCTATATGAACAGCATACAGTTATGTTAGTGTGTGGCCTTAGCGCCCCATATAGTGTTTGCAATCCTTTCTAGCGCTGAAAGCACACTTAGAAAGACGAGGTCCCTTCAAAGCACGGCGGAAAAAAAGACCACACATAAGATGTGCTGTGATTTGTAAAAGACTTCAACGGCATTTTAGCAAGAAAACAAGCAGTTAAAAAAAATGTACAATTTTGAGTTCAATCAAATGTTTGCCTTACAAATCAAAGACAACGTGGTTTTCAAACCTTTATCATATCAATAAAGCTTGAAAGAGTCTGTGGGCCTCTCACCAATTACTTCCAAGTAAATGTTGAATTTTATCACCACGGTTGAAAGTAAAGTGCTACCTCAATTTAAGAGTGCCCCAACTTAAAGGGGGACATTATCACAATGTCAAAAGGGTTAAAACAATAAAAATCAGTTCCCAGTGGCTTGTTGTATTTTTTGAAGTTTTTTTCAAAATTTTACCGGTCCCGGAATATCTCTAAATAAAGCTATAAAGTGCCTTATTTTCGCTATCTTCGAAACCACTATCCATTTCCCTGTGACGTCATACAGGGCTGCCAATACAAACAACATGGCGGTTACCACAGCAAGATATAGCGACATTACCTCGGATTCAGACTCGGATTTCAGCGGCTTAAACGATTCAACAGATTACGCATGTATTGAAACAGATGGTCGGAGTATGGAGGCAGATAGCGAAAACGAAATTGAAGAAGAAATTGAAGCTATTGAGCGAATAGCTATTGACGCTATTCGGCCATTGCGTGGGTGTACCTAATGAAGTGGCCCACAGCATGGCTGCCTTATTAGCATCGCCGGTAAAATGTGCAGACCAAACGATCAGGACTTTCGCATCTTGTGACACTGGAGCAACTTAAATCCGTCGATTGGTAAGTGTTTGTTTCGCATTAAATGTGGGTTTCAAATGTACATACAGCTAGCGTAAATAGCATGTTAGCATCGATTAGCGTAGCATGTTAGCATCGATTAGCTGGCAGTCATGCCAAGACCAAATATGTCTGATTAGCACATAAGTCAACAACATCAACAAAACTCACCTTTGTGATTGCGTTGACTTAATCGTTGCAAATGCATCTGCAGGTTATCCATACATCTCTTTGCCATGTGTGTCTTAGCATCGGTGGTCAAATGTGAAGACACTTTGGCACATTCAATGGGGGTCTGGCGGCAGATTTCTTGCCAGTGGTGCGACTTGAATCCCTCCCTGTTAGTGTTGTTACACCCTCCGACAACACACCGACGAGGCATGATGTCTCCAAGGTTCCAAAAAATAGTGAAAAAAACGGAAAATAACAGAGCTGAGACCCGGTGTTTGTAATGTGAAAATGAAAATGGCGGGTGTATTACCTCGGTGACGTCACGTTCTGACGTCATCGCTAAAAGACCGATAAACAGAAAGGCGTTTAATTTGCCAAAATTCACCCATTTAGAGTTCGGAAATCGGTTAAAAAAAAATACATGGTCTTTTTTCTGCAACATCAAGGTATATATTGACGCTTGCATAGGTTTGGTGATAATGTTCCCCTTTAAGGGCATTTGAGATTTGAGAGCTGTCTCTCAGATAGTTGCTGTGCTTTAAATTGCAAGCAAAAAATGAGTAGAAGTGAATTATATATGGGGAATTAAAAAAAAAATTGTCAAAGACATGGCTGAGCGTGTCGCCAACTTGTCGAAGCAGTCGGAGCGTATCACTGCTAGCCTGCGTCGTACTAACACAAAATGAGCCCATAACATCGGTAAATATTTAAATAATGGATATTTATCCATGAAAATACGGACAAGATGCTGATGGTGTGTTGGATGGAGAAGCAGCTGAAAGGAGATATCGTAGAAGTCCACTTTCCAAAGTAAATGCTGTACATTTTTATTACAAACCCCGTTTCCATATGAGTTGGGAAATTGTGTTAGATGTAAATATAAACGGAATGCAAAGATTTGCAAATCCTTTTCAACCCATATTCAATTGAATGCACTACAAAGAAAAGATATTTGATGTTCAAACTCATTAACTTAATTTTCTTTTGCAAATAATAAATAACTTAGAATTTCATGGCTGCAACACGTGCCAAAGTAGTTGGGAAAGGGCATTTCTGGATGTTGTTGATAAATGGCTTTCGCTTTGCATAGTAAAGTTTTAACTTGTACTTACAGATGTAGCGACGAACTGTATTTAGTGACAGTGGTTTTCTGAAGTATTCCTGAGCCCATGTTGTGATATCCTTTAGAGATTGATGTCGGTTTTTGATACAGTGCCGTCCGAGGGATCGAAGGTCACGGTCATCCAATGTTGTTTTCCGGCCATGCCGCTTACGTGGAGTGATTTCTCCAGATTCTCTGAACCTTTTGATGATATTATGGACCGTGGCTGTTGAAATCCCTAAAGTTCTTGCAATTGCACTTTGAGAAACGTTGTTCTTAAACTGTTTGACTATTTGCTCATGCAGTTGTGGACAAAGGGGTGTACCTCGCCCCATCCTTTCTTGTGAAAGACTGAGCATTTTTTTGGGAAGCTGTTTTTATACCCAATCATGGCACCCACCTGTTCCCATTTAGCCTGCACACATGTGGGATTTTCCAAATAAGTGTTTGATGAGCATTCCTCAACTTTATCAGTATTTATTGCCACCTTTCCCAACTTCTTTGTCACATGTTGCTGGCATCAAATTCTAAAGTTAATGAATATTTGCAAAAAAGAAAAAGTTTATCAGTTTGAATATCAAATATGTTTTCTTTGTACCATATTCAACTGAATATGGGTTGAATAGGATTTGCAAATCATTGTATTCCGTTTATATTTACATCTAACAAAATTTCTCAACTCATATGGAAACGGGTTTGTATATAAAGTTAAGTTAAAGTTAAAGTACCAGTGATTGTCACACACACACTGGGTGTGGTGAAATGTGTCCTCTGCCTTTGACCCATCCCCTTCTTCACCCCCTGAGAGGTGAGGGGAGCAGTGGGCAGCAGCGGCGGCCGCGCCTGGGAATCATTTTTGGTGATTTAACCCCCAATTCCAACCCTTGATGCTGAGTGCCAAGCAGGGAGGTAAAGGGTCCTATTTTTATAGTCTTTGGTATGACTCGGCCAGGGTTTGAACTCACAACCTACCGATCTCAGGGCAGACACTCTAACCACTAGACCTAGACCACTGAGTAGGGTTTGCTTACTTAATCTAATCATATTAAATTACTTAATAAAACTACTGCAGTTGTTTGTAGTACATTATATTGTATTATTTTTGATCACTTTTTCATATCTAAATGTTTCTCTTTTTAAAGGCATTTTAAATGTTAAAATTGGGATGCTGTTTTTGGAGGGACAAGCATCAATTGATTTTGATGGGTCATTTTGTCACAGAACCTACTGAAAACACTGTCCAGGTGTTTTTCTTATTTTAAACAATTAAAATATTTAGGTCAAATTATTTCGATAAAAACAAAGTAATAGATACATATCTGAATTGTTTGGAAAAAATACATTTCAAAAACTGAATCGAATAAATGTATCTCTTTTTTTTAATAAACATCCATCCATCCATTTCCTACCACTTGTCAATACACCAATTTGAAGGACAACCATAATTAAGCCTGGGTGCAGTCAATTGGTGCAACAGTCAGTTATTTTTAAAGTAATTAAAGTTACAACCATCAGGGGTGCTGTTAATTCAGTCTAAATGAACGAGCTGTCGAAGGACAAGATGATATCAGCTATGAATGGATGAGTTATGGAAACTCATCTTTCTATTCAGTACAACAACAGCATGGAAACAGGAATTCAGGACATTCAAAAGACAATCCTTAACACAATAATTAAGTTAAGTTAAAGTACACACACACTAGATGTGGAAAATGTGTCCTCTGCATTTGACCTATCCCCTTGTTCACCCCCTGGGAGGTGAGGGGAGCAGTGAGCAGCAGCAGTGGTCGCGCCCCGGGAATCATTTTTGGTGATTTAACCCCTAATTCCATTCTTTGATGCTGAGTGCCAAGCAGAGAGGTAATGGGTCTCATTTTTATAGTCTTTGGTATGACTCAGCTCGGTGTGAACTCACAACCTACCAATCTCAGGGCGGACCCTCTAACCACAAGGCCACTGAGTAAGTTTTATATCACTTTCAATAAAAATTAAAAGTGGTGGTCATCCATTAAAAAAGGTAACGAGTTACGGTTACAAATTACTTCTCCCAAAAAGTAATTGAGTAAATAACTCAGATAGCTCATTGTAAGAGTTTGTAGAAGAGACGTTTACAGAGTGATCAGTTACTCAGCAAAATAACTGTGGCGCCATTATGTTCAATAAACTTTGTAACATCAAACGTTTTGAAGAATAAAAACACTACATACAATATTTTAGAGCAATTGTTTTTTCTCTGAACTCAATAGTTCACTGAGGAACTCTCTTTCTAGCGTAGTAACACATTGCTTCGGTATTAGCCGTAAAAGCTAGCTACTGCAACAGATAAACTAGCTTCTACGTCAACAAGAAACATATTTGAGTTTGTAATACACAATCCTGTAATAGAACACCAATTTGTACTGAACGAAAAACATGAACAATCATATTACAGTATCTGTAAAGTATTAACCCACATCTCCTCTTTTGTTTGAACACAGCTGGCCAGACAACATAAGCTGTCTGTCATCATACACACATGACATGCTGAATTTGTCATGATTAATTTTAAGTGTGACTCACTCAATGGACAGTTGTCTCTTTGGTCCAGCTGTCTGTGGATGTTTTTTCTGGGTAAGCACGCCATTTATGTCGACATAGCTTGTCTCCAAATTCCACATTTGCAGCTTCGAGTGGCTTTCACCTCACTCTATCAGCTTCCGTCTGTGCAAACATCTCACTCTTCCTTAGTACTGGCTTCTAAAAGCAGTAGTTTATCCTTTGTTTATTCAGTTTCAAAAATATATGGTTGTGAATCCTCATTTGTCCAAAAATAGTTGTCTTTGTTGTCTGTTATCGGTTCTGCCATGATTAGAAAACACAATCGCATTTGTTTCCAAAAATAGGAACACACATGTGTGGGCGTGCCCTGTGATGGAAGCAGAAGTCAATGTGCAATTGACTACAATGATCAAAATACGAAAAATATTGCACATATTACACATTGTCATGTCTGTTACTACTTTATATATAGACTTGCAGTGCATATATAAAATGATGATGGAGGGTGTTGAAGTTGTTTTAGAGCAGGGTTGTCAAACTCATTTTAGCTCAGGGGCCGCTTGGAGGAAAATCTGTGCACACACGGGCCAGACTGTTAAAATCATGGCATTAAAAATAAAAAAATAAATAAAATAAATGATAAATGGGTTGTACTTGTATAGCGCTTTTCTACCTTCAAGGTACTCAAAGCGCTTTGACATTACTTCCACATTTACCCATTCACACACACATTCACACACTGATGGAGGGAGCTGCCATGCAAGGCGCCAACCAGCACCCATCAGGAGCAAGGGTGAAGTGTCTTGCTCAGGACACAACAAACGTGACGAGGTTGGTACTAGGTGGGATTTGAACCAGGGACCCTCGGGTTGCGCACGGCCACTCTCCCACTGCGCCACGCCAAAGACAACTTCAGATTGTTTTCTTTGTCTTACTTTGGCCCGAAATAGAACAAACCTATTCTGTAAATATTACAATAAAAATATAGGAAAAAATTAAGTTTAGTAAATTTTACATCCATGAACGAAATAATTAAATGAATGAATGTTTATAACTGAATACTATGGGTGTAATGGTACATACCTCGGTTTAGAGGTCACGGTTCGGATCATTTTTGGTACAGTAAGAAAACAACAAAATATACATTGTTTGATTATTTATTTACCAAATTTGTAAACAATGGCATAACATACATATACACACAGGGTTCATTGCCAAAGTTAATGTGCTCAACATATATAAAACAAAAACTAAATAAGATAAGGCTCAGAATGGTTTCTTGACAAAACCTTTCTACATATAAGGTGTTTTTTTTGATTGATTGAGACTTTTATTAGTAGATTGCACAGTACAGTACATATTCTGTACAATTGACCACTGAATCCAAACACCCCAATATGTTTTTCAACCTGTTTAAGTCGGGGTCCATGTTCATCAACACCCCCCACCCCCCGGGGAACTCTCCACCGCTCACACTTAAATAAAAAGGAGAAAGTCACATTTTTGTATTATTTTTTTAAAATAAATTAAGTAACGTTTATGACAACCTTTTTCCAAAACACAATATAGAATTTGAGCTATAACAGGATAAGGCATACATTTATCATTTGTTTTCAAAATGGTTACAAAAAAGTGGGACCCCATAAATGTAGTGTGGGACCCCATTTTTATGACTTGATGGATTTTGAAAATTCCCAGCGCCAACACTGAAGGAGTATTGGTGCGTGCAAAGCAGCAGCAGGTGGCTGTGGCCTGCGGGCTGGTTCTAATACTAATCAAATATGACTTGAGTTTGACACACAGGTTTTAGAGGTGGACTATCACAATATTATGCTAGATTCACTAAACGTCCATTACACCGGTCGCCCAGGGGGCGTTGGGTCCCCCATTTTGGTGGGGCGGGGGTGTCTGAGCCGAGGATGTCGTTATGGCTTGTGCAGCCCTTTGAGACACTCGTGATTTAGGGCTATAGAAGTAAACATTGATTGATTGATTGATTGATAAAGGCTGAAAGTGACTCGTATTGTCTGCATCTTCCAAGTGTTTTTTATCATTTTTAAAATCCTAATTAAATTTATTAATTAAACATGTGTGTTCTTGTCTCTCATAAGGAATGTGAACTATTGGCAACATTCCACAAAAAGTGCAATTCCCCTTGAAGTATACTTTTTGTAACCAAAAAAAATACATTTCATGTTTCTATACATAAGTAAAATTGTTGGTAAATTTTGGGAAAATTTATTCGAAAAAAATTGCTGCACCACCCACTAAGAACAGTTTGTTACAAATTGAATCAAATCTACAGATTAATCAATAAATGGGGAAAAATAATTGATAGATGGGATCTTCATATCTTCCTGTTTTGATTTATAATGATTCATAGTCCTTGTGAAGGGTTAATAAAAAAGTGGGTGCAAAATAATTGACTTTTTGTGTCTTTCTTGCCAAATCCGGGTCTAAGTTGACAGTCAAAGGTGATTGGCTTCTTGGTTTAAGGCTACAAACTTTTACTATCCAGGGGAAAGGCATGTTTTATAATCTAGAATGAACTCTCATCAGCTAACAGGCGATGTATCAGCTCACCGGCTGGCTGATGATGTCATAATAACTGCATAAGACAACTATCTCTCTGTGATCACTGCATCGCAAAAAGTAGGTCCTTGACTTTAGTGTTTATAATACCAATATTGCTAATACTTGGTTAACATTCAGGTCACAACATTTAATGGAGCATTGTTGGCGCTTTTTGGATGTTTTATGGTCGCAATAAAGGAGCTTCAATTGACTCCATTGTTATGTGACGTTTATTTACTACTTAAAATGCATTGTGTCTCATAAAGATTGGGAACAATTGGCAAAATTCCTCAAAAAGTGCAGTTCCCATTTAAGTATTTTTTTGTAACCTAACAAGATGCATTTCAAGTTTCTACACATCAAAACATTGTTGGTATATTCTTTGGGGAATTTACTTGAAAAAAAATTGCTGCACCACCAACTAAGAACAGTTTTTTACAAATTAAAACAAATCTACAGATTAATCAATCAATGGGGAAAAATAATCAATAGATTCATCCTTTGGTGCAGTCCTTATCTTTACTGCAACATACAAACATTGCATTGTACAACATTCAAGGCCCTGGGACTGCAATCACGACTAACTCATGCCGGCTTATTGGGACTTTTTTCCGCCTCCTTCTCCCTATAGCGTATCATAAATAAAAATGCAATCAAGCAGGAAGAGTTTTTATCAAGCCAGAACAGCCATCCTGCTGTCAACAACATGCTGAGAATCCATTTTAGCGCCTGATGAATCTCCCTCCCCGGGAGAGTTTGACGAGAGAGCCATAACGTACAAGGCCACGGTTACAGACAGCAGAGGTTATGTGTAGGCGAACTTGTAATGCATTTGACCCGTGACCCAAGCTCATAGTCCACATATAATCGACAGACACTGCTTTAAACTGCTATTTACAAATGTATTGTATGTCTACTCAAAGTTTGTATTGTAGAAAAACTTACATCCTCTTTGTGCGGAGTAGTGATAGCCATAATTTTCCTTGATCAGCAATAGGTCTCGTCTTATACTGTAGGACAGGGATTCTCAAACCGGGGTCACTACAAAGACAAGATATTTGATGTTCAAACTCATAAACTTTACTTTTTTTTTGCAAATAATAATTAACTTAGAACTTTCATGGCTGCAACACGTGCCAAAGTAGTTGGGAAAGGGCATGTTCACCACTGTGTTACATCACCTTTTCTTTTAACAACACTCAATAAACGTTTGGGAACTGAGGAAACTAATTGTTGAAGGTTTGAAAGTGGAATTCTTTCCCATTCTTGTTTTGTGTAGAGCTTCAGTCGTTTAACAGTCCGGGGTCTCCGCTGTCGTATTTTACGCTTCATAATGCGCTACACATTTTCGATGGGAAACAGGTCTGGACTGCAGGCGGGCCACGAAAGTACCCGCACTCTTTTTTTACGAAGCCACGGTGTTGTAACAAGTGCTGAATGTGACTTGGCATTGTCTTGCTGAAATAAGCAGGGGCGTCCATGAAAAAGACGGCGCTTAAATGGCAGCATATGTTGTTCCAAAACTTGTATGTACCTTTCAGCATTAATGGTGCCTTCACAGATGTGTAAGTTACCCATGCCTTGGGCACTAATGCACCCCCATACCACCACTGATGCTGGCTTTTGAACTTTGCGTCAATAACAGTCTGGATGGTTCGCTTCCCCTTTGGACCGGATGACACAATGTGGTATATTTCCCAAAAAAATTTGAAATGTGGACTCGTCATACCACAGAACACTTTTCCACTTTGCATCAGTCCATCTTATATGATCTCGGGCCCAGAAAAGCCGACAGCGTTTCTGGATGTTGTTGATAAATGGCTTTTGCTTTGCATAGTAGAGCTTTAACTTAAACTTACAGATGTAGCGACAAACTGTATTTAGTGACAGTGGTTTTCTGAAGTGTTCCTGAGCCCATGTGGTGATATCCTTTAGAGATTAATGTCAGTTTTCGATAAAGTACCGTCTGAGGGATCTAAGGTCACGGTCATTCAATGTTGGTTTCCGGCCATGCCGCTTACGTGGAGTGATCTCTCTAGATTCTCTGAACCTTTTGATGATTTTATGGACCGTAAATGTTGAAATCCCTAAATTTCTTGCAATTGCACTTTGAGAAACGTTCTTAAACTGTTTGAGTATTTGCTGTTTAATACCCAATTATGGCGCCCACCTGTTCCCAATTAGCCTGCACACCTGTGTTAAAATTCCAAATAAGTGTTTGATGAGCATTCCTCAACTTTATCAGTATTTATTGCCACCTTACCAACTTCTTTGTCACGTGTTGCTGGCATCAAATGCTAAAGTTAATGATTATTTGCAAAAAAAAATGTTTTATCAGTTTGAACATCAAATATGTTGTCTTTGTAGCATATTCAACTGAATATGGGTTGAAAATGATTTGCAAATCATCATATTCCATTTATATTTACATTTAACACAATTTCCCAACTCATATGGAAATGGGGTTTGTACATCTAAAGAATCACTTCATCAAATTTCCAAACATAGTGTTACTGTTCAAACTTTGTCTAATGTTACAGTGGCTAAAACATTGCATATACCGTCAAATAAAACCTTTAACTTTTTAATAATGAATATTCAGGCCTATTACGCTACTGTGTTTTAATTTTCGTTATTATGGTACTTGGAGAGCTAAGTGTTTTCTGACGCGATCCTTGGTGAAAAAAGTTTGAAAACCACTGCTGTTGTAGTTTTAACAATTTTATAAGACAGAGGTATCATGCTATTGTATTGGAAGTTTGTAGGCTGAAATGTAGCCTACAGTAGATGCTGCATGTCCGTAAGCCTGTGTCTGTAGCTTTTGTACATTTGAATTATTTTTTTTTACAAATTCAATGTAACTCTGCATTAGGGTTGTACGTTATACCAGTATTAGTATAGTCCCGCGATACTAATGAATCATATTCGGTACTATACCGCCTCTGAAAAGTACCGGTAAGTACGTAGAAAGTAAGCAGATATTAACAGTAAATGAACAAGTAGATTAACATTTTATTTTCTAACACTTGTCCTTAATAATTTTGACAAAATAATACAATGGAAAATGACAAAATATGTTACTGCATACATCAGCAGCTAAATTAGGAGCCTTTGTTTGCTTACTTACAAGGAAAACAAAGTTTGTCTTGTATGTTCACTATTTCATTTAAGGACAAACTTACAATAAGAAACATATGTTTAATGTACCGCAAGATTGTTTGTTAAAATACAGCCAATAATGCAATTTATCTGGTCTTCTTTATTTAGAAAAGTACCAAAAAGTACAAAAAAAGTATCAAAATAATTTTGGTATTGGTACTTTGCATTTGTCCAATGTAACAAATGCAATATACAATTGTTACTTCAACGTTGTTTTTACCAAGTGCCACCTTAGAAAACACTTAACTCTCCAAGTGCCACCATAAGGACTGACATTAAAATACAGTAGCGTAGTAGACCTAAACAGTCATTAAAAACAAAGCAGATGTTTTATTTAACAAGTATATTTAATACATTGGCCAATGTAACATTACACCCAGTTTAAACAGCAACACTGTTTGAATAATTGATTTAGTGATTCTTTGGCGTACCACTAGATGGAGCCTACGTACCCATCCGTCCATCCATGCATCCATCCATCCATCCATCTTCTTCCGCTTATCCGAGGTCGGGTCACGGGGGCAACAGCCTAAGTAGGGAAACCCAGACTTCCCTCTCCCCAGCCACTTCGTCTAGCTCTTCCCGGAGGATCCCGAGGCGTTCCCAGGCCAGCCGGGAGACATAGTCTTCCCAACGTGTCCTGAGTCTTCCCCGTGGCCTCCTACCGGTTGGACGTGCCCTAAACACCTCCCTAGGAAGGCGTTCGGGTGGTATCCTGACCAGATGCCCGAACCACCTCATCTGGCTCCCTTTGATGTGAAGGAGCAGCGGCTTTACTTTGAGTTCCTCCCGGATGGCAGAGCTTCTCACCCTATCTCGAAGGGAGAGCCCCGCCACACGGCGGAGGAAACTCATTTCGGCCGCTTGTACCCGTGATCTTATCCTTTCGGTCATGACCCAAAGCTCATGACCATAGGTGAGGATGGGAACGTAGATCGACCGGTAAATTGAGAGCTTTGCCTTCCGGCTCAGCTCCTTCTTCACCACAACGGATCGGTACAACGTCCGCATTACTGAAGACGCCGCACCGATCCGCCTGTCGATCTCACGATCCACTCTTCCCCCACTCGTGAACAAGACTCCTTGGTACTTGAACTCCTCCACTTGGGGCAGGGTCTCCTCCCCAACCCGGAGATGGCATTCCACCCTTTTCTGGGCGAGAACCATGGACTCGGACTTGGAGGTGCTGATTCTCATTCCGGTCGCTTCACACTCGGCTGCGAACCGATCCAGTGAGAGCTGAAGATCCCGGTCAGATGAAGCCATCAGGACCACATCATCTGCAAAAAGCAGAGACCTAATCCTGCGGTCACCAAACCGGAACCCCTCAACGCCTTGACTGCGCCTAGAAATTCTGTCCATAAAAGTTATGAACAGAATCGGTGACAAAGGACAGCCTTGGCGGAGTCCAACCCTCACTGGAAAAGTGTCCGACTTACTGCCGGCAATTCAGACCAAGCTCTGGCACTGATCGTACAGGGAGCGGACCGCCACGATAAGACAGTCCGGTACCCCACATTCTCTGAGCACTCCCCACAGGACTTCCCGAGGGACACGGTCGAATGCCTTCTCCAAGTTCACAAAGCACATGTAGACTGGTTGGGCAAACTCCCATGCACCCTCAAGAACCCTGCCGAGAGTATAGAGCTGGTCCACAGTTCGACGACCAGGACGAAAACCACACTGTTCCACCTGAATCCGAGGTTCGACTATCCGGCGTAGCCTCCTCTCCAGTACACCTGAATAAACCTTAACGGGAAGGCTGAGGAGTGTGATACCACGATAGTTGGAACACACCCTCCGGTCCCCCTTCTTAAAGAGAAGAACCACCACCCCAGTCTGCCAATCCAGAGGTACGGCCCCCGATGTCCATGCGATGCTGCAGAGTCTTGTCAACCAAGACAGCCCCACAGCATCCAGAGCCTTAAGGAACTCCGGGCGGGTCTCATCCACCCCTGGGGCCTTGCCACCGAGGAGCTTTTTAACTACCTCAGCCCCAGAAATAGGAGAGTCCACCACAGATTCCCCAGGCACTGCTTCCTCATAGGAAGACGTGTTGGTGGGATTGAGGTCTTCGAAGTATTCCTTCCATCTATCCATGGCTTCCCCGAACTCCTCCCATGTCCGAGTTTTTTCCTCCGCGACCGCTAAAGCTGCATACCGCTTGGCCTGTCGGTACCTGTCCACTGGCTCCGAAGTCCTATGAGCCAAAAGGCCCCGATAGGACTCCTTCTTCAGCTTGACGGCATCCCTCCCCGCTAGTGTCCACCAAGGGGTTTTAGGATTGCCGCCCCGACAGGCACAGACTACCTTGCGGCCACAGCTCCGATCAGCCGCCTCGACAATAGAGGAGCGGAACATGGTCCACTCGGACTCAATGTCCAGCACCTCCCTCGTGACATGTTCGAAGTTCTTCCGGAGGTGGGAATTGAAACGTTCTCTGACAGGAGACTCTGCCAGACGTTCCCAGCAGACCCTCACAATGCGTTTGGGCCTCCCAGGTCTGTCCGGTGACCTCCCCCACCATCGCAGCCAACTCACCACCAGGTGGTGATCGGTAGAAAGCTCCGCCCCTCTCTTCAGCCGAGTGTCCAAAACATGAGGCCGCAAATCCGATGACACAACTACAAAGTCGATCATGGAACTGCAGCCTAGGGTGTCCTGGTGGACACCCTTATGTTTGAACATGGTGTTTGTTATGGACAAACTGTGACGAGCACAAAAGTCCAATAACAAAACACCGCTCGGGTTCAGATCCTGGCGGCCATTCTTCCCAATCACGCCTCTCCAGGTTTCACTGTCGTTGCCAACGTGAGCGTTGAAGTCCCCCAGTAGGACAAGGCAATCACCCGGGGGAGCACTTTCCAGTACTCCCTCAAGTGCTCCCAAAAAGGGTGGGTACTCTGAACTGCTGCTTGGTGTGTAAGCACAAAAAAAAGTCAGGACCCGTCCCCCCACCCAAAGACGGAGGGAGGCTACCCTTTTGTCCACCGGGTTAAACTCCAACGTGCAGGCTTTGAGCCGGGGGGCAACAAGAATTGCCACCCCAGCCCGTCGCCTCTCACTGCCGGCAACGCCAGAGTGGAAGAGAGTCCAGTCCCTCTCGAGAGAAGTGGTTCCAGAGCCCTTGCTGTGCGTCGAAGTGAGTCCGACTATATCCAGCCGGAACTTCTCGACTTCGCGCACTAGCTCAGGCTCTTTCCCCCCCAGTGAGGTGACGTTCCACGTCCCAAGAGCTAGCTTCTGTAGCCGAGGATCGGACCGCCAAGTGCCCTGCCTTTTGCTGCCGCCCAGCTCACATTGCGCCCGACCTCTATGGCCCCTGCTATGGGTGGTCAGCCCATTGGAGGGGTGACCCATGTTGCCTCTTCGGGCTGTGCCCGGCCGGGCCCCATGGGAACAGGCCCGGCCACCAGGCGCTCGCCATTGTGCCCCACTTCCGGGCCTGGCTCCAGAGGGGGGCCCCGGTGACCCGCGTCCAGGCGAGGGAAATCTGGGTCCATGCGTACCCACGTTTGAGAATTACTGCCATATAGCACATACAACAATCTGTGGTCAACAAAATGGACAGTAGGACTAGGGTTGCCCTGATCCGATATTTGGATCGGATCGGCCGCCAATATTTGCCAAAAATCTCCCCATTATGCTTGGCCTTCAATTGTTTGCCCACCCAGACTGGGGCAAACAATTGAAAGGAGTGTGTAGACAGTTTTTTCATTTTTTTTTTTTAAGTTTACACTTGTTCAAGAGGAAGTATTGATGTTGAGTTATAGACACTTTATCCTACTCAGGTTGTTTGTGTGTTTTGCTTTTTTTTTAAATAATGTTTACAGCATTATATGCACTTTAAACTGTTCACTTTTTTTTTACTGTTTAATGATGCCATTTCTGTTTGTTATGTATCATTTTTTTCTATTTTTTGTTTATCCTTGAATACCAACCATTGTGTATTATTCAAACTCACCTAATTCAGCTGGCTAGTTGTTATCAAAAGTACTAAAACCCTTTTCAACATGAATCTGACAACTAAGTAGGCTAAATAACTTTAAACATTAATACATGCTCGGATAGGCCAGTATCGACCAGTATCAGTATCGGATCGGAAGTGCAAAAACAATATCGGTATCGGATCGGAAGTGCAAAAACCTAGATCGGGTCATCCCTAGGTAGGACATATATGTTAGCAACACTAGCATATTATTGTGAGCTACAGTGCTAACATTAAAGTACCTTGACCATCAACGTCGTGCCAGGTTAGCCTAGTCTCTAAAGAAAAACAAAATGATCAATGATCACCACTAAAGCTGACTGACTGTTAGTTGGCAGAGCTCCAGGCTTCATTGTGAGATGTAGAGCAAAGCAAGACTCATCAAAAAAGGCTATCAAAGTTGAGAAAATGAGGTAACAAAAGGTTTTAATTGTTAAAAATGGACAAAGGATACGGTATCCATCCATCCATTTTGTCTGTATTAAATGGAAAGTTTAGCTTCGAAGCTCTGGCAGGTCGCTCTCTCCACAAGAGCAAAGTTATTTCCATCCACTGTCGCTGTGAGTTGAGTTATCACCTAAATTCCTAGCTGCCGCAGTGTTGCTAAGTCCGCTTATTATTAGCGACTTTGGGCTTTTACTTTTTTTGTAAGTCGCTTTGTGAGTGACGGGTAGCTTTTTTATGGAATTTTTTTTTAACTTGTGGTTGCTTATTTGGGCTTGCTTTTCTGTCCCCATAATAGAGCGAAACACGATTGGGCTGATAGATTGTCCCTATCCCCGGTAGACTCTGCATGCCCCCGAGGCCATGCAAATGACAATTGTGCAACTACAGCAGAGCCCAGACTGACAGAGAAACAAGTGATGAGGCAGAGTGAGATTGAGTGGCAGTAAGTGAGGAAAACCTAATTAAAATCCTCATTTCAAAACTAAAAATATATTTAATAATGGGAGAAAGAGAGCGCACGAACGGACTAGATTTAATAGTATTGCATCTGTGTTTGTAAAAGAGTGGTTGTGTACATTTTGTGTTGAGAGATTTTTAAAAGCAGAATGTTTAATAAACAAACATTAGCATGAATGAAACACATTTCAAAGTTCAATGTTGGGTGTACATTTTAATGCGGTACTTTTATTAACGATTTTTTTTTTTTAAATCAATTTGCGATGAAGCACAGTTATCACAAAATGTGATTAATCATCGATTAAATATTTTTAGTGGATTAACGACCCTTAGAAATAGTATTTTAATTGAGCAAATTAACAGTGGACCCTTAGAAATCGAATACAACCTGTTATTGACTCTTTGATCTTTGGGATTCATGGAAAAATGGGTTTTGCAATCATAGCATTGCAGTGGTAATGTTTGAAAGAAACTCATGTAAACATGCAAAATTTAAAAAGACTTAAACGTCTTACTTTTGATAAGTAAATATGCTTTTTTGTTTTGTTCTATCAATGACTTATGGACGCTTCCAATAACTAAGCCGTTCCTTCTAAGTGCCTGTTGTTATGCCCGCAAACCTCTTTTAAATAATGGCAAAGGATCAGCAATAACTCCCTCAAGTTTCAGACAAAATTATCATATCTTTCCTTCCGATGCTGACAATATGCGGCAGCGATCACTTAAGAGGGGGCTAAACTCCTTTACCCAAGACAACGCTAATGAAATTTGTGTTTTGATAGCTAGGAATTACTATGTGCGTATTGATGCAAAGTGCGGTTGGTCAATGCAGAGAAATCAGCAACCATCTGAAAATGTACACATTAAAAATAATCCTCTTGGCAAATATTTCAAGTTGGTTAAAAATTCTGAAAGAAAATTGGTGCTGTTTCAAAAACACCATGAAGAACACAATGAACATAGATCTTTTCGCAGAGTATTTATGAAGCCATTAAACCAGTGGTTCTTAACATGGGTTCAATCAAACCCTAGGGGTTCGGTGAGTCGGCCTAAGGGGTTTGGCGGAGCCTCCGCAGCAGAGGTCAAGACACACCCGACTCATTGTGTAAATAAAAACTTCTCCCTATCTGCATATTACGGATACAGCAACAGCAGAAGTCACACTGATTTGAAGGTGTGTAATTTGTTGTGAGTTCATGCACTGTGTTGGTTTTGTTCTTTGAACAAGGTGATGTTCATGCACGGTTCATTTTGTGCACCAGTGAAAAAAACATAACTTTGTCTTGAATTTGAAAAAAAACTAACATTTTATTTTTTACTAAAGAAGGGTTCGGTGAATGTGCGTATGAAACTGGTGGGGTTCCTTACCTCCAACAAGGTTAAGAACCCCTGCATTAAACTTTTAGCACTTCCTGTTTAGCATTATCATGTTGGCAGTTCATTATTAAAGACGAGTTTGGAAAAGCACTGGTGACATCTGCGACTACCACAACACATTAATTTATCCATCCATCCATCCATTTTCTACCGGTTGTGACTTTCGGGATCGCGGGGGGCGCAGGAGCCTATATCAGCTGCATTCAGGCAGAAGGCGGATTACACCCTAGACAAGTCGCAACCTCATTGCAGGGCCAATACAGATAGACAGACAACATTCACACTCATATTCACACACTAGGGACCATTTAGTGTTGCCAATCAACGTATTCCCAGGTGCATGTTTTTGGAGGTGGGAGGAAGCCAGAGTACCCAGAGGGAACCCATGCAGTCACAGGGAGATCATGCAAACTCCACACAGAAATAAGTTTTTCAGCAGCTTACTTACTTGTTCTGTAAGTTAGTAGCTTACTTACGGAACAAATTACAATATCACAGACACTAATGTAAAGCATATCACCTAGTAACTCCAAAATTATTATCAACTCAGTTTTGACCAAAACTGAGTTATTGGGTTTTGCCTTTGGACAGGAGAGTATGTACCATCAATCTGCCGGGGACCATGTATAAGAAACACTACCAGGGCTCCCAGTAATTCTGCGTAATGGTGAGTTGATTTTTTTATGCACTTATTTCTGTTGTATTTCTCTGCCACACGTGGAAGGTCTGTGGAATTAATGCATAACTTAAACCTGTCCCTGGTGAAAAAAAAAGGTCGGGGACCCCTGCTGTAGAACACTTATGGCAGCATGCTTACGGCAACGCTCGACAAGAGATAAGCAAAGTGCGTCAGGCAGACAGACGGCAGGCTGCTCTTAATTCATGCGAGGCACATGCAGGATAACTGGTTCAACGAGAGGACAGTAGCCGATTGCCAACACAGGATGAATGCAAAGTAGCTGTCATCAAATCAGGACATATCAATGCACGGTGACCAATAGCGTCTCAGTACTGGTAATTTATGTGTGAGTTATGCTGAACAGCACAGAGAAAGAATTCCGCCAGCTTAATCAACCCTTTCTGGGAAGATGACTCCTAAGATGTTTAATGAGACGTGAACCGTCACGCTGGAATTGAGGATTAAACTGCTATTAACGCTAGCAGGAAGTAAATTCCTCCGCGGAACACCTTGTGAAAAAGCAACAGTTGCTGTGCTGAAATTAGGGGATGTCAAGTTTTTATAAAGGACACACACTTGGGGGACCTTTCTTCCTTTCATGTGGCCGTGACACGTTAACTGAAGTAGACATGTTTCCCTGTGATCGTTAAGAAGGACAAAACAAGCTCTTTGTTTGTGGATCTCAACGTGGTCATTGCCCTCTAATTCGCCTCAGCAGCGCCCGGCGATTCATCTTTGTCCCAAAATCACCCTCAGCCCCCGAAGCCTCCAGCTCAAACCCCCGATTCACAGCAAACAATTGTTTTGCAATCACCAGGCGGCTCATTTGATCGTGTCGGCAGAGCTTGTTTGTGGAAATAATGGCTTTTGATTTGGAGTTGTTTACAGTTGTGATCAAAATTATTCAACCCCCACACAATTTTGGTGTTTTAGCAAGTTGGACATTTATTCCGTATTTTGTTTATAGTCATATCAAATAAAGATTTGTCAAATAGACAAATGCAACTTAAATTGTAACACTGTATTTTACAAAATACAAAAAAAGGACATTTTTCTCAATATCTCATTGACAAAATGATTCAACCCCCTAGTTACATGCATCTTTAGTACTTAGTAGAACACCCTTTGGCAGTATAGGATTTAGGTCTGGCGACTGTGAAGGCCACTCCAGAGTCTGATGTTGATTTGGAGGTATGCTTGGGATCGTTGTCCTGTTGGAAGGTCCAACGTCTCCCAGGCCTCAGCTTCGTCAAAAACGTCATGACATCTGAAGCTAATATATCCTGGTAGGAAATATAATTCATAATGCCTTGAACGCGCTGAAGATTACCGGTACCTGAGGCAGAGAAACAGCCCCAGAGCATGATTGACCCCCCACCATGCTTAACAGTAGGCAAGGTGTTCTTCTCTTTGTAAGCTTCATTTTTTTCTCCTCCAGACATAACGTTGATTCATAGGCCCAAAGAGTTCCACTTTTGTCTCATCACTCCATAGAACAGTTTCCCAAAACCTTTGGGGTTTGTCCAGATGATTTTTGGCATACTGGAGTGTATTTTTCTTGTGCCTGGTAGTCAGAAGTGGGGTGTGCCTGGGAGTTCTGGCATGGAGGCCTTCATCTCGTAGTGCGCGCCTTATTGTCTGGGACGAAACCTGCGTTTCCCCCTCTGCAATGTCCTGTTGTAGTTCCTCAGCTGTTAGCCGGGGGTTTTTCCCCACTGTACGCTTCAAATACCGGACAGCAGTTGCACACAGCATCCTCTTTCTACCACGCCCAGGTAGTGTTTCCACTGTGCCTTTAGCTTTAAACTTGCGAATTATGCTCCCAACTGTGTCTCTTGGAATGTGTAATGTCTTTGCTATTTTCTTATATCCATATCCTTTCTTATGAAGAGAACTTACCTCCTCTCTTGACTTCTTTGACCACTCCCTGGACTTTACCATGTTGTAAATACACCATTGACCATCTACAAGAAGCTGAGCGTCACAGTCTTTTTCAATCAATTTAACTGTTGCTCGTTATGGTTCTAATCACATCTACAGGTGTTTTCAAAACCTGATTGAAAAGACCTTATTCAAATTCTGTTCCTAAGAGTTATGATCTACAAGGGGTTGAATAATTTTGTCAATGAGATATTGAGAAATGACACTGTTTGGTATTTTACAAAAATTTAATGTTGTAATTCAAGTTGCATTTGTCTATTTAATGCATCTTTATTTGATATGACTATAAACAAAATACTGAATAAATGTCCAACTTGCTAAAACACCAAAATTGTGTGGGTGATGAATAATTTTGATCACAACTGTACGTCTTCAATATATCATCATATGGATGTTTTTCTACTGTAGTAACCCACTATATATATCGACCTACTCAGTGGGTTAATGGTTAGAGTGTCCGCCCTGAGATCGGTAGGTTGTGACTTCAAAGCCCGGCCGAGTCACACCAAAGACTATGAAAATGGAACCCATTGCCTCCCTGTTTGGCACTCAGCATCAAGGGTTGTTGGAATTGGGGGTTAAATCACCCAAAAAATTATTCCAGGGCGCAGCCACCACTGCTGCTCACTGCTCCCAGGGGGTGATTAAGGGTGATGGTTTAAATGCAGAGAGTAATTATGCCAAACCTGGTGTGTGTGTGTGACAATCATTGGTACTTTAACTTATATTCGTAAAGTAGAACACTTAAAGAGGCCTCATCATGCTGACAACAATCAATCAAACTTTATTTATAAAGCGCGTTTCATACATTAAAGAAATGCAACACAAAGTGCTTTACAGACTTGCAAACACTGCCCCGATGACTCACACACATACACACACGCACACACAAATGAATGCATGGTTGAGTACAGAGGAGCCAGGTGACGAAACACTATCAGATCAGACCACAGCCACCAGGACGCTCACACAAAGGACCTTTAATACCATGGCCGATAATCCCTGATGCAGAGCACTGGCGCTTATTTCATAGTTCTGGAATTAAAAAAATGTGTTTACAGGTAGATCCATCCCCAAAATTTTCGGTTTGTCTTAGGAGTTTCAGCACGTTTTGGAAAGCCCTAAAATGTCTGCCTCAGCTTGCTGACGCCACCTAGAGAAGACTGGAGGCAATTTCATATCGTATAGTATGTGTTTTTGGTAGCAACTTCATCCTGAATTATGTTATTTTTACAGTTTTTACAGTTTGTAAAAATGGGTCAACATTTATCAGACACTCTTGGCATTGGCTGTGGTGTCCCCTATGGTCCGTGCCGGTGCCAAAAATGTTTAATACATCCAAAGTACTGAAATTTATACTATTTGCAGACAACACAAATATATTCCACAGTAGTGGTGACTATAATAAGCTCATAAATACAGTAAACAAAGAACTGAACATAGTAAAAAAAAAATGGATGGACACAAATAAAGAGTCATTGAATGTAAATAAAACTAAGATAGTGATGTTTGGAAATCCCAACACGTCTGAACAGAAAATAAGTATTGATGGTACCCAAATTTAAATCGTAAATGAGAATACATTTTTGGTAAAAAATAATTGATCGTTAACAATCACGGAAATCTCATGTCAAACACAAAAATTCCAAAAGCCTCTTAACTATAAACTAAGCAAAACAATACCTTAATGAAAATGCACTCCGTCCTCTATACTGAATCTTGGTACTCCCATACCTAACATATATTGTGTTGAAGTACCACAACACAATTAATCCTCTGATCATATTACAGGAAAGAACAGTGCGGATCATTGACAACGTTTTTTTTTTATAACACAAGTGTCGGCTCATAACTTGAGAGGCTTTGGATATTTCTCATTGCCAAGAGTTCAAACCATGCGTAAACGTTTTTGAGTGTCGGTATGCGAAGTACAACTATGGAACAAACTGGTCTTAGAACACAAAAATGCCAAACTATTAATCGATTTAAACTATTATACAAACATTGGGTCTGGTTCAAATATAGAGACGAGGGTCTTTAAATTGACTTGCTGTTGTACTCCGTCTCATAGTGTATTGTATGGTATGTTCATTCTTCCTACATTGTTGATACATAGTATTGTTACAGTGTAATAATTATTGTTACCTCTGGTTATTCCACCACGATAAAACTTTTGTTTTATAATCCTTAAACAAAGTAAAAGTGAAACTCAATGTATTAAAGGGGAATATTATCACAATTTCTGAAGGGTTAAAACCAATAAAAATCTGTTCCAAGTGGCCTATTTTATTTTTCAAAGTTTTTCTCAAAATTTTACCTATCACGCAATATACCAAAAAACGGCTTCAAAGTGCCTGATTTTAACCGTCGTTATATCCACCCGTCTATTATCCTGTGACGTCACAGCGTGATCACACAGAAACAAACATGGCGGATAGCACAGAAAAGCGATATTAGCTCGGATTCAGACTCGGATTTCAGCTGCGTAAGCGATGCAACAGATTACGCATGTATTGAAACGGATGGTTGGAGTGTGGAGGCAGGTAGCCAAAACAAAATTAAAGAAGAAACAGAAGCTATTGAGCCATATCACGACAGACAGCGGCACAGGAGGAAGCGAGGACGAATTTGGCGATCGCCTTCTAACCAATGATTGGTATGTGTTTGTTTGGCATTAAATATGGGTGGAGAGAAAGGATGGATGCAGATATGATATACATAATGATGCAATATGTACATACAGCTAGCCTAAATAGCACGTTAGCATCGATTAGCTTGCACTCATGCCGTGACCAAATATGTCCGATTAGCACACTCCACATAAGTCAAAAACATCAAGAAAACTCACCTTTGTGCATTCATGCACAACTTTATAAGTTTGGTGGACAAAATGAGACAGAAAAAGAAGTGGCATAAATCATATCCAGGGGGTTTCCCTCACTCGTCTGCGGTAAGAGATTGCCGTCGTCCCTGAATAGCTCGCACTCGGGCAGATTCAGTGGTGGTCTATTTTTCAATATTGCAGACTTCGTGGACTTTATCGTTGGAAATGCATCTGCTTTGAGTGTCGCAGGATATCCACACATTCTTGTGTGGATATTGGAAAAATAACAGAGCTGATTTGACTTGGTGCGTGTAATAAGATCGAGAAAATGGCGGATTGCTTCATGTTGTGACGTCACGGGTGAAAGGTCATCGCTCGACAGGCTATCAAATGAAAGGCGTTTAAATTCGCAAATTCACCCTTTTAGAGTTCGGAAATCGGTTAAAAAAACATATGGTCTTTTTTCTGCAACATCAAGGTATATATTGACGCTTACATAGGTCTGGTGATAATGTTCCCCTTTAATGACTGAATGGAGAACTGGGTGTGGGATTAAATCACTAAAAATTATTCCTGGGCGCGGCCACCGCTGCTGCCCACTGCTCCCCTCACCTCCCGGGGGGTGATCAAGGGTGATGGGTCAAATGCAGAGAATAATTTCGCCACACATAGTGTATGTGTGACAATCATTGGTACTTTAACTTAAATTATCATGCTCGCATACTGTACATTAATTATAATGATGTGTATTATGTGCTGTCTACCTTATACTTTTTGTTATATGTCACTACCTGATATAAATGAATAAAAAAATAAAATAAAAATGAAACATTTTCCAGCAGAATTTTAAGAAATAATTAAATATGGCAGCTACCTAAAGAAGGAGCCAGGCCGCATATATTTCCAAGTGACGGCAAAATGAGAAAAGTATGGACCTCTCTTGTCAAATTGAGTGGCGCATATCAAGAAAAAAGTATATTGCAGAAATAATTTTAATGGTTCTGACTTTGCCGAAGATTAGTAGGTTGAAGTTTGGATAGAAAAGAATTAAAACACTCAAGCCAAATGAGATCCCGAAAAATGGGGACAAAAATAAGATAATAATGTTTACCATATATTTTTTTAAGTAATCATTGACCTGGGTGACAAAAAACATTCAGTTAAGTCAGGGGTAGGGAACCTATGGCTCTAGAGCCAGATGTGGCTCTTTTGATGACTACATATGGCTCTCAGATTATTATATTTACATAGCGCTTTTCTCTAGTGACTCAAAGCGCTTTACAAAGTGACACCCAATTTCTAAGTTACATTTAAACCAGTGTGGGTGGCACTGGGGGAAGGTGTGTAAAGTGTCTTGCCCAAGGACACAACGGCAGTGACTAGGATGGCGGAAGCGGGAATCTAACCTGGAACCTTCAGGTTGCTAGCACGGCCACTCTACCAACCGAGCTATGCCGAGTAACCGTGTAATACTCTTCCATATCAGTAGGTGGCAGTCGGTAGCTAATTGCTTTGTAGATGTGGGAAACAGCGGGAGGCAGTGTGCAGGTAAAAACCAGGGGTAGGGGAACCAATGGCTCTAGAGCCAGATGACTGCATATGGCTCTCAGATAAATCTTACCTGACATTGCTTAACACGATAAGTAATGAATAATTCCGCTGGTAATCACAGTTTCAAAAATAACGTTCAAATTATAAAACATTCTCATGCATTTTAATCCAACCATCCGTTTTTGTACCGCACCTGTTCAAGATGTCGCATTAATGGTTAGAAGTATTATATGTATTATTGGTTAACTTTTATATTAACAATGTTGTTAAAAAGAATAAGAGACTTATTATACTCTACAAATGTTGGTCATACTTAAAAATGCACAAATTTAGTTGTATTCAGTGTTGGAAAATGTTATATGGCTCTCACGGAAATACATTTTGAAATATTTGGCTTTCATGGCTCTCTCAGCCAAAAAAGTTCCCGACCCCTGAGTTAAGTGATCAAAATAATAGGGAATAATGACTGCCAGGAGCAAAAAATACACAAAGAGAACTTTGTAAGGTAAATTTCAGTCATCTGTGTCATTTACATTAGGTGTGTAACGCGATCTAATCCTAATTAGATGTTTTGGTACAAAGATTTGATTTGGTACAGAGGTGTGCATATATTCCACACGGAACACATTATATGAGGGACAGGAATCTTTATGTAACGTTTAGTTCCATTACCAACCCGGAAAACAAACTAAACCGTGACCGATAAACCAAAGTACGTACTGAAGCGTGATCGTTGTTTTCCAAAACACCCCAGTCATAAATAACAGTATAGTAGTGACACGCTCCATCTCTATCATGCTCCCACATCAATCCACATACTTTCTAAATCCTGTTAATACCTACGAGGGTGCAGCTTCAAAGGATCTGATTGATGCCGTCTTGTGTTTTCCTGTACCTAATGCAACCTGTACCAAACGAACGCAAACTTTAAGGATTTCGAACAGGGTCACTATGAGGGCAAGGCTGAGATGTCCTTGATTAGTGACAGGGAAGGCTGTCCTTGGCTAAAGATATTACATTGTGCAACGTTTTTATTTATGTGTATCGATTTTACACTTTTTTAATCAAACTTAAATTGTATTTAGTCCATGTTTTGTGCTAAAATGAAACATGTTGTTAAAGAGGAACTGCCCTTTTTTTGGAATGTATCCTATCATTCACAATCCATATGAGAGACAAGAACACATTTTTCTTTTTTTTCATGCATTTCAACTCGTAAATAAAAGTCAGCTAACAATGGAGTCAATTGAAGCTCCTTTATTGCGACCATAAAACATCCAAAAAGCGCCAACAATGCTCCATTAAATTTTGTGAACTGAATGTTAACCAAGTATTAGCAATATTGGTATTAAAAGCTCTAATGTTAAGGACCTACTTTTCGCAATGCAGTGATCACAGAGATAACTGTCTTATGCAGTTATTATGACATCATCAGCCAGCTGGTGAGCTGATGCATCGCCTGTTAGCTGATGAAAGTTAATTCTACATTGAAAAAGATGCCTTTTACCTGGATAGTTGAAAGTTGTAGCCATAAACCAAGAAGTCAATCAATTTTGACATTCAACTTAGACCCGGATATGGCAAGAAAGACACGAAAAGACAATTGTTATGCACCCACCTGTTTATTAACCCTTTGAGAGGACTATGAATCATTATAAGTCAAAACAGGAAAATATGAAGATCCCATCAGTCATCATTCTAGTGAAAGCAGACATTGTACAGTAAGTGATCATTTTATTATGTTTGTTGTCTCTCAGGAATTGTTTTTATTTATTATTATTATTATTAAATCAACATAAACAACACAAGATACACTTACAATTTTTGCAACAACTCAAAAAACCCTCCCTCCTCCCCCATTTACACTCATTCTCACTCGTTCACACAAAAGGATTGTTTTCTTTCTGTCATTAATATTATGGTTCCTACAATATATATCAATGCAGTCTGTAAGGGATACAGTCCGTGAAGCCCACCAGATTGCGTGTGCTGCTGGTCCACGAATAATACTAACTTTTAACAGTTAATTGTACTTATTTTCATTAATTTCAAGTTTCTATGGAACTGTTTTGATTTTATTTTAGTTTCTTTTTTGTTGAAGAATTTTTTTATTTTTTTTTTCCCCCCAAATAAAGGACATTATCTTCACCAGACCAGGTTGTCAATTAAAGTTTTAAGAACCCTTTAAACCAGTGGTGTCAAACTCAAATACAGAGTGGGCCAAAATTTTAAACTGAACAAAGCCGCGGGCCAAGATTGAACAAATTAACCATTTAATAGAGACCCAAACATGTCTTGCATTGAATATTGAACAAGCAAGGCTTATATAACTTTATAGTGACATGCGAAATCGAGTTTCCAATAATAATAAAAAAAATAAAAAATAGCAATGGCATATCAAATAAAATTTAAATAGAAATTGAATGCCTCTTTTGTATTTGCAGCCTTCTGGGGTAAATATCAAAATAAACTTCTTAATTACCGATTACGATATCAACTGATACCGATATATACAGTAGGGGAATTAACACATTATTATGCCTAATTCTGTTGTGATGCCCTGCTGGATGCATTTAACAATGTCACAAGGTTTTCCAAAATACATCAACTCAAGTTATGGAAAAAAAAATGCCAACATGTCACTGCCATATTTATTATTGAAGTCACAAAGTGCATTAGTTTTTTTAACATGCCTCAAAACAGCAGCTTGGAATATGGGATATGCTCTCCCTGAGAGAGCATGAGGAGGTTGAGGTGGGAGGGGTTGGGGAGGCGGGGTTGAGGTGGGGAGTAAGGGGTAGCGGGGGTGTATATTGTAGCGTCCCGGCAGTTAGTGCTGCAAGGGATTCTGGGTAGTTGTCCTGTTGTGTTACGGTGCGGATGTTCTCCCAAAATGTGTTTGGTGTGTGTTCACAGTGTGGCGCATATTTGTAACAGTGTTAAAGTTGTTTATACGGCCACCCTCAGTGTGACCTGTATGGCTGTTGACCAAGTATGCCTTGCATACACTTGTGTGTGTAAAAGCCGCATATATCATGTGACTGGGCCGGCACACTGTTTCTACGTAGGAAAAGCGGACATGACGAAAGGCTTTAGAGGACGCTTAAGGCAGTGCTTTTAAGGCACGTCCCCCATCATGTTGTACGGGGGAAATCGGGAGAAATTCGGGAGAATGGTTGCCCCCTGGTGATTTTCGGGAGGGGCACTGAAATTTGGGAGTTAGCAAGTATGAGTATTAGCTGTGAATGCGGTGTTACAGCGACACCGCCGCTGTATAATACCGGCGGGCCAGCTCTAATGTTAATTTGATATTGCCTCAAGGGCCAAATGAAAATACACGGCGGGCCAAATTTGGCCCGCAGGCCAGAGTTTGACACCCATGCTTTAAACAGTCTCTCATGAAGTTTTGCATGAGTAGTAGTCACTGTTGTTGAAGGAGAAAGCTGTTGTCATGCGTCTATGCAATCAACGTGCCACCATATGCTTGATATGTCCGGAATAGGTCAATATTACATGTTATTGGAAAAATGTTTGTTACACATATATAATGTGTTTGGATGTTTTTGGACCGCTTTTTAGGCAAAATAGACAGACTTCCATTGGCTCTGTTGTAAGCTGACTTTTATTAATGAGTTACAGTGCATTAAAAAAGAAAATAATTTATGTGTTCATGTCTTACATGAGTAATAGACAAAATTAACCCCACAATGCAGTTTTCCTTTCATTTTTTTTCCTGTGAAAAATAACATTTAAAACTGGACTCGAGTTACTTTGCTCAGTAATTGTAAGTGTTTTTGTATTGTGGAGACAGCATGGCGTCTCTTTGATGTGCCATTGATCCTTTTCTGGTTTTTATAATGACAATGTGTTTGGAGGCGCGTGTGGACGCAGTAGTCACTCTCTACCCAAGCTTGGAAAAATGTTCCAGAGTGAAGGGTGAGAGAGGAACAATATTTGGATTCTTCTGTATGCCTTGCATGTATGCAAATTTGTCAATAGGTTGTAGTCATGGTCACGTGACTTTTGAACGGAAGTAAAAGAAAGTAGGGGCCACAAAACCATAACGAATACTGTGTAGCAAACGGTGAGCAAACTGAGTGTGCAAAACTGTGCAGAGGGTCTCGGTCTTACCAAAAATCTTAAGAAAAGATTTGTCCAGTGATCCCAAAGATTGTTCATGAGTCGCTTCCTCAGACACATCCAAATAATCTAGTGCTCCAAACGTTATTCTACACGGGAAAACGGATGAACGCTTGGAAAAACATGGAGGTCTACAACTTCTTTGTACGTGGCTGGGACAAGGAAATTTGTTTGAAAACTCTCCCAGATAAATCATGCATTGTGAATGCGCGGGTAAAGTTGCATTTCAAGATTCAATTTTGCATCTTGCTAGGACCTTATAGAACAGTGGTTCTCAACCTTTTTTCAGTGATGTACCCCCTGTGAACATTTTTTGAATTCAAGTACCCCCTAATCAGAGCAAAGCATTTTTGGTTGAAAAAAAGAGATAAAGAAGTAAAATACAGCACTATGTCATCATTTTCTGATGTATTAAATTGTAATACGGTGCAAAATATTGCTCATTTGTAGTGGTCTTTCTTGAACTATTTGGAAAAAAATATATATAAAAATAACTAAAAACTTGTTGAAAAATAAACAAGTGATTCAATTATAAATAAAGATTTCTACACATAGAAGTAATCATCAACTTAAAGTGCCCTCTTTGGGGATTGCAATAGAGATCCATCTGGATTCATGAACTTAATTCTAAACTTTTCTTCTCAAAAAAATAAATCCTTAACATCAATATTTATGGAACATGTCCACATAAAATCTATCCGTCAACACTGAATATTGCATTGTTGCATATTTTTTTGTTCATGAACTTACATTCATATTTTGTTGAAGTATTATTCAATAAATATATTTATAAAGGATCTTTGAATTGTTGCTATTTTTAGAATATTTTTTTAAAAATCTCACGTACCCCTTGGCATACCTTCATGTACCCCCAGGGGTACGCGTACCCCTATTTGAGAACCACTGCCTTATACAAGTGTTATAATGAGGGCAACACATGATGTAAGTGTATAGACTAGCTAAATTAGCCTACTATCAAAGGCTGATGCAAATCTTCGTTGACAGAAATGTTGTATTTTAATTTTTATTCAATACAAATTTTTGCAACATTGGAAATCATTAGTAAAATGGAAGCTTCCCACAGGATGAAAAAACTCCTGGAAATTACTGGCTTAGAATGGCCAAAAGCATAGAATTGTGTGTCCAAGTTTAAGGAAACAGCAAACTGTCTTCTTCTAATGGATTTGCAAGCTAGGTAACGTTTGCTGTGGTCTGGAACAACATGGCACACAAACAACTATCAGAAATGCAGCCAATATTACATACAAATAATGGGTCATGAGACATGCAAATATAAATTAAATACACGGACGACATTAAATGAACTTAAAATTTACCTACCGTATTTTTCGGACTATAAGTACTCCGTCTCATAGTGTATTGTATGGTATGTTCATTCTTCCTACATTATTGATACGAAGTATTGTTACAGTGTAATAATTATTGTTACCTGTGGTAATTCCACCACGATAAAACTTTTGTATTATAACCCTTAAACAAAGTAAGAGTGAAACTCAATGTATTAAAGGGGAATATTATCACAGTTTCTGAAGGGTTAAAACCAATAAAAATCAGTTCCCAGTGGCTTATTTTATTTTTCAAAGTTTTTCTCAACATTTTACCTACCACGCAATACCCCAAAAAACGGTTTCAAAGTGCCAAAGTCGCAGTTTTTTTCATAGTTTAGCCAGGGGTGCAACTTAAATTCAGGAGCGACTTATGTGTGATATTATTAACACATTACCGTAAAATATCAAATAATATTATTTAGCTCATTCACGTAAGAGACTAGACGTATAAGATTTCATGGGATTTAGCAAATAGGAGTGACAGATTGTTTGGTAAACGTATAGCATGTTCTATATGTTATAGTTATTTGAATGACTCTTACCATAATATGTTACGTTAACATACCAGGCACCTTCTCAGTTGGTTATTTATGCGTCATATAACGTACACTTATTCAGCCTGTTGTTTACTATTCTTTATTTATTTTAAATAGCCTTTCAGATGTCTATTCTTGGTGTTGGGTTTTATCAAATAAATTTCCCCCAAAAAGTGCGATTTATACTCCAGTGCAACTTATATATGTTTTTTTCCTTCTTTATTGTGCATTTTCGGCAGGTGCGACTTATACTCCGGAGCGACTTACTGTATACTCCGAAAAATACGGTACAAATGAGGCATAATAATGCAATATGTACATACAGCTAGCCTCTATACCATGTTAGCATCGATTAACTTGCTGTCATGGCCTTACCAAGTATACCAGATTAACACTCCAACAATTCAATAATATCAACAAAGCTCATCTTTGTGCATTTACGCACAGCATAACACGGCTGGTGGACAAAATGAGACAAAGAAGGAGTGGCATAAACATGTCTTTCTGTGGCAGTGTCGGAGAAAGTTGTAAATGTAAACAAACTACGATGAGTTCAAGGATGGCTGAGATTAGTAGGAAAAATCCTTGCCAAATCCTGTCATTAGTGAAGCATGTATAACAAAAACAGTGGGATTTCTAACAATTAGAAAGGTTTGTGTCATGTCTGTTCTCCTACAGAAAATGTATTAAAACAAAAAATACATTTTTTTTGTCCATCATTTTCCAATTTCACACATCTCTGAAAGAGGTCCAGGGAGCCACTAGGGCGGCGCTAAAGAGCTGACCCTACTTTAATGGGGACGGCATGGAAAAGTTGGTTGAGTGGCTTTGCCAGCAATCTGAGGGTTACTGGTTCAATCCCCACCTTCTACCATCCTAGTCACGTCCGTTGTGTCCTTGGGCAAGACACTTCCCCCTTGCTCCTGATGGGTCCTGGTGAGCGCCTTGCATGGCAGCTCCCGCCATCAGAGTGTGAATGTGTGTGTGAATGGGCGAATGTGGAAACACTGTCAAAGCGCTTTGGGCTCCTTAAAAAGGGGTAGAAAAGCTATATACAAGTACAACCCATTTACCATTTACCATTCAAGCATTAAGCTTAGCAGCTCTGATATGGAACCAGAATAAAGCCAATAAGATTTGGTATCGGAGAGAAATGTACATCGTGGCACCGAAACAAGTTTTGGCAACAAACAAAGGTTTTTATGATTGATTCTCTTTCATACAATTTCGCTTCTTTTTTTTACGATTTCAAACTAAAGGCAGTGTTTGAGCTTGGGGGGCGTGTGCCTGTGGGCGGGGCTTATAAAAAGTTCACCCGGAAGCAGTGTTGCCCGACTGAAAAAATGCAGTAGAATAAGAAAGGAGGACTGAGGGTAAGGTCCTGAGTGGAGAATATGAAGTGAATTATATTTATATAGCGCTTTTCTCTAGTGACTCAAAGCGCTTTTACATTGTAAAACTCAATATCTAAGTTACATTTAAAGGCCTACTGAAATACGATTTTCTTATTTAAACGGGGATAGCAGCTCCATTTCATGTGTCATACCGGAAGTAGCAGACAATATGCGCGTGACGTGACGGGTTGTGGAGCTCCTCACATCTGAACATTGTTTACAATCATGGCCACCAGCAGCGAAAGCGAGAGCGATTCGTGGATGAGGAAAGCGAGAGTGGAGGACTAGAAAAAAAAAAAAGAAAAAAAAAAGGACTAGAGGGCAGTGGGAGCGATTCAGATAGAGAAGATGCTGTGAGAGGCGCTGTGGCAGCAGTGTGCGTGGCAGGACCACTCGGCCGGCCAGGTCCAACCGCAACAAGGGATAGAGCCATACCGCTTTGAACCCGACGCTGACGGTGACGGTCAGGAGGACACTGCTGATATTGATGCTGGAGTAACACACGACATAGATCGCCTTCAGAATACAGAATGGTAAAATTGTATTTATTTTTTCAAAATGATCGCTACATAATACATTGAACTTTGTGTGTGGTCCAGTCCTACTGTGTTTGCTTGACATCTCTGTTCCATAGTAAAGCTTGACTGTCATCTTTCGGGAATGTAAACAATGAAACACCGGCTGTGTTTGTGTTGCTAAAGCCGTCCGCAATACATCGCTTCCCACCTACAGCTTTCTTCTTTGATGTCTCCATTGTTCATTGAACAAATTGCAAAAGATTAAACAACACTGATGTCCAGAATACTGTGGAATTTTGTGATAAAAACAGGCGACTTAATAGCTGGGCACGATGCTGGCACAAAATGTCCTCTACAATCCGTGACGTCACGCGCAGGCGCCATCATACCGAGACGTTTTCAGCAGGATTTTTCAGCGCAAAATTTAAAATTGCACCTTAGTAAGTTACCCCGGCCGCATTGGCATGTGTTGCAATGTTAAGATTTCATCATTGATGTATAAACTATCAGTAGTAGTGGAGCAGGTGGGTAAAGTGTCTTGCCCAAGTACACAACGGCAGTGACTAGGATGGCGGAAAGGGGGATCGAACCAGGAACCTTCAAGTTGCTGGCACGGCCACTCTACCAACTGAGCTATACCGCTCCGAATGATGTTGGAGTCGGACGAAATGGAGTCAGAAGAGGGGAAAAAAGACTGGACTGGTGTGGAGAGTGGAAGAAAAGGTGGTGGAAGTAACGAGAGAGGAACAAATGTGAACATAGCTCCCGAGGGAAATTTGGAAAGAGATGCCAGGAAGAAAATTGTGAGGGACGAGTATTAAGTCAACCTAAAATTTGTAGCCGATTTTTCGTCACTAAGTCCAGTGATACTAACGAAGAGAGTGAAGAAGAGAATAGAAGTTGAGATGGCGGAAGTTATCGGAGAAGGCGATCCGGTGATAAAATGTAAAAATGGACAGCAAAGAAATAGAGCAAAGTACCGTAAAACAATTTTTCGAAAGGAAGTGACATATAGCAAGATTGCGGGTGAAAGGAGAGGAACTAGAGTTGTGGTAACAGGAATCCCTGTATAAGCCAAACTGGAAGAAATAAAGGAGGAATTAAAGGCAGACACGTCACTGTAATTGAGGCCCCTTCTACACTAAGGGTAAATCCCTGGATAAATCCAGGGATTTACCCTGGATTTATTCAGAGTAAATCCCACCTAACCTTATCCTTGTCTACACACACACAATGGTCGTTTAAGAGCCCCCCTCCGTCCGCAGGCGCAACAAACGTCACAGTCACCTCCAGTGTTGTTTTGTGTTAGGGCTTGGCGATATGGCCTTTTATAAATATCTCAATGTGTTTAGACGATGTCACGATACACAAAATACAAACCCCATTTCCATATGAGTTGGGAAATTATGTTAGATGTAAATATAAACGGAATACAATGACTTGCAAATCATTTTCAACCCATATTCAGTTGAATATGCTACAAAGACAAAGTATTTGATGTTTAAACTGATAAACTTTTATTTTTTGCAAATAATCATTAACTTTAGAATTTGATGCCAGCAACACGTGACAACGAAGTTGAGAAAGGTGGCAATAAATACTGATAAAGTTGATTGGGAACAGGTGGGTGCCATGATTGGGTATAAAAACAGCTTCCCAAAAAATGCTTAGTGTTTCACAAAAAATGATGGGGTGAGGTACACCATTTTGTCCACAAATGCGTGAGCAAATAGTCAAACAGTTTAAGAACAAAGTTTCTCAAAGTGCAATTGCAAGAAATTTAGGGATTTCAACATCTACGGTTCATAATATCATCAAAAGGTTCAGAGAATCTGGAGAAATCACTAAACATAAGCGGCATGGCCGGAAACCAACATTGAATGACCGTGACCTTCGATCCCTCAGACGGCACTGTATCAAAAACCGACATCAATCTCTAAAGGATATCACCACATGGGCTCAGGAACACGTCAGAAAACCACTGTCTCTAAATACTAGTGTCGCTGCATCTGTAAATGCAAGTTAAAACTTTACTATGCAAAGCGAAAGCCATTTATCAACAACATCCGGAAACGCCGCCGGCTTCTCTGGTCCCGAGATCATCTAAAATGGACTGATACAAAGTGGAAAAGTGTTCTGTGGTCGGACGAGTCCACATTTCCCAAAATGTTTTTGGAAATGTTCGACATCGTGTCATCCAGACCAAAGGGGAAGCGAACCATCCAGACTGTTATCGACACAAAGTTCAAAGGCCAGTATCTGTAATGGTATGGGGGTGCATTAGTGCCCAACGCATGGGTAACTTACACATCTGTGAAGGCACCATAAATGCTGAAAGGTACATACAGGTTTTGGAACAACATATGCTGCCATCTAAGCTCAGTCTTTTTCATGGACGCCCCTGCTTATTTCAGCAAGACAATGCCAAGCCACATTCAGCGCGTGTTACAACAGTGTGGCTTCTAAAAAAAAAGTGTGGGTACTTTCCTGGCCCGCCTGCAGTCCAGATCTGTCTCCCATCGAAAATGTGTGGCGAATTATGAAGCGTAAAATACGACAGCGGAGACACCGGACTGTTGAACGACTGAAGCTCTACATAAAACAAGAATGGGAAAGAATTTCCACTTTCAAAGCTTCAACAATTAGTTTCCTCGGTTCCCAAACTATTAAAAGAAAAGATGATGTAACACAGCGGTGAACATGCCCTTTCCCAACTACTTTGGCACGTGTTGCAGCCATGAAATTCTAAGGTAATAATTATTTGCAAAAAAAAAAAAAAAACTTTATTAGTTTGAACATCAAATATCTTGTCTTTGTAGTGCATTTAATTGAATATGGGTTGAAAAAGATTTGCAAATCATTGTATTCCATTTATATTTACATCTAACACAATTTCCCAACTCATATGGAAACAGGGTTTTTATATCTCAATATTTTGCCAACACTTGATACTAGAGGTGCAACGGTACACAAAAATTTCGGTTCGGTACGTACCTCGGTTTAGAGGTCAAGGTTCGGTTCATTTCGGTACAGTAAGAAAACAACAAAATATACATTTTTGGGGTATTTATTTACCAAATTTGTAAACAATGGCATAACATACATATACACACAGGGTCCATTGCCAGGGTTAATGTGGTCAACATATATAAAATAAAAACTAAATAAGATAAGGCTTAGAATGGTTTCTTAACAAAACCTTTCTACATATAAAGTGCTTTTTTTGATTGATTGATTGAGACTTGTATTAGTAGATTGGACAGTACAGTACATATTCCGTACACTTGACCACTAAATGGTAACACCCAAATAAGTTTTCCAACTTGTTTAATTAAGTCGGGTCCACGTTAATCAACATTAAACTGTCTCCAGTTATTGCTCAGATGAAATAAAATGACAAACCTTTTCTTATACATATAAAAAGTGCAACATTAAACAGTTTTAAGTCAAGTCAGCCTCAGGTTAACCCCCCCCAGCCTGGTTAACTTGGTAGTACGAGGATATATGGGCTTATTGTTCTTCCACCATAGAAGTGGGTCAAAATCTAGTTTTAATGCAATACAGCAACCCCCCGCGACCCCGAATGGAAAAAGCAGTAGTAAATGGATGGTCTTAAATGTGCTGCTATAAAAACGTTTGTTATTGCTTTCGCCCTGCCTGGCTGGCCGAGGAGAGGCTGCTTGAATGCGGTGTTTGCACCACACTCTTTCTCTTCCTTAAAGCGAGCTTGACTTGGGGTTGGTGCCGCTTCATAGGGGTTAGCATGTTTGACGTGTTGGCAGAAGCTACCCTACTGCTGCTGAACAATGTCGGCAAACCTCCGTCCTCCATTGTTTTATCGCACCGCGAAGCCGAAGTGGAGATGTTAACGAGGCAGGAGGGTCTTCCAGCACTGGCTTTTGCATTTTGTCCTAGCCCGGTCGCTGCTAGCCTGCCGTGTGTTGTGCCTCGCTCTGCATTGTTTACACAGCGTGCGGTGCGCTACCTAATATGTCTGTGTGGAAACTCGTTCGGTACAACCCCCGAACCAAAATGGTTCAATACAAATACACGTACCGTTACACTCCTACTTAAAACATATAATCACAGCAGTATGATGATTCTATGTGTCTACATTAAAACATTCTTGTTCATACTGCATTAATATATGCTATTTTTAAAGTTCTTAAACATAAAAAATTTGTCATGGGAAAAAGTGTTGGAGGAGTTACAGCAGGCGGTGGTGACAGATATGTCAGCACAATAGGGGACAATGGAGTGGTCGCTTGATGTATAGCACAGGGTGAAACTTGGTTTCATATGGAGTATTAAAAAAGAAAAAAGAAGATAATTCACATCCGGAGGGTGGTAGTAATGCACTAACTCAGTTTGCAACCGCTGTAAAAGCACTAAGAAAAAGACGGGAGGATCGATGGCGTCGAAATCAAGTTTAAGAATTATATGAGATCTTTGTGTTAACCTAGCCCGGGGTTCAGCAACCGGCGGATATTGATAGTAAAGGACTAGAAAAAAAAAAAAAAAGTTTAAAAAAATAAATAAATAAGCATGCTAGGGCAAGAGAGAGCGATTCAGATGTTTTTAGACACATTTACTAGGATAATTCTGGAAAATCACTTATCTGCTATTGTGTTGCTAGAGTTTTAGTGAGATTAAATAGGACCTGAAGTCGGAGGGATGTGGCCACGGGTGTCTTGACCCCAGAGTCTCTGAGGGAAGTCACGCAGCTGCATGGACGGCGCAAACTCCGCTGATCTCCGGTAAGAGGCGACTTTATACCACAATTTTCTCGCCGAAAACTGTAGTCGGGATCCATGTTCACTTGACCGCTCTGATCCATAGTAAAGCTTCACCTCCGGGAATTTTAAACAAGGAAACACCGACTGTGTTTGTGTGGCTAAAGGCTAAAGCTTCCCACCTCCAGCTTTTTACTTTGACTTCTCCATTATTAATTGAACAAATTGCAAAATATTCAGCAACACAGATGTCCAGAATACTGTGTGATTATGCGATTAAAGCAGACTACTTATAGCTTGGATCGGGCTGGAAGATAATGTCCGCTACAACCCGAGACGTCAAACGCACGCGTCATCATATGCGTCATCGTACCGCAACGTTTTCAACACGACACTTCGCGACAAATTTCAAATTGCAATTTAGAAAACTAAAAAGGCCGTATTGGCATGTGTTGCAATGTTAATATTTCATCATTGATATATAAACTATCAGGCTGCGTGGTCGGTAGTAGTGGGTTTCAGTAGGCCTTTAAGATAATGTTAACGTTATCCTATTTCAGATGAAGACATTCGTGACAGCCAAAGTGTTTGCTCTGTAACACAGAGCGTGAAGCATAGCGAGGTACAACGCAGAACAAAGCAAGATGAGTGAGGAAGAGAGAAACAACATTACTCACAAGCTAACGAGAACGATGGTGAAAAATATCCTTCCCTTCTATTTGAACACAGACGAATACAAATAGGTTAATAATTGTATTTTGCTCACATGTAATGGAACAAAAAGTAAACAACACCATTACTCTGTGATTTGTTTCAAATGTAAAGTGCTGTAAACTAAATAAATTAATGCAGGATTTTCCCTGCATGTATTTTTCTTAGGTGGCCCCCTTAAAAAGGCACTAACAGTCAATATGTATTTATTTTACTATCAATCAATCAATGTTTATTTGTACAGCCCTAAATCACATGTGTCTCAAAGGGCTGCACAATTCACAACGACATCCTTGGTTCAGAGCCCACATTAAGGCCAGGAAAAACTCACAATTTGTTTGGGGGGGGTAACAACAGTCAATGTTTTTTTCCCATATACAACAACCTATCTGGATTCGATGAGAGTCGATAAGAGACTCGATAAGGAATCGGTTACACTAGATAAGAGGATTCGATATCGGCATCGAAATCGATAAATTCTTAACAAACATCATCCCTAAAAAGCGGTACACAAATGAATCATGTATTTTTAATTATTCATGTGTGTCTCCATGTAGCTGTGATACTTGGCGAAACTCCATATGGAACAATACTTTGTTACATTTCCACACGGGGAGAAAATGTATGTTGAGCTGTATTTATTCATTTAAAACATTCAACACCAGACATGTAAAGCCTGGTGTGACACAAGTAACCAATTTGTATTCAAATACAAGACTTTGATTATCATAATGTTGTGCGGCCTCAGGCGATTCTTTCTTTTAATTGTTCCCCCGGGAGGGAGCCTCATATCCAGGCTCTGGAGACAACTTCATGCACAGAACTTTTTTCAGCATTTGGAAGTCAAACCTTACATCTGATCTGTCTTTTTCTTTGTAAAACCCCAAAACCAGTGAAGTTGACACGTTGTGTAAATTGTAAATAAAAACAGAATACAATGATTTGCAAATCCTTTTCAACCTATATTCAATTGAATAGACTTCAAAGACAAGATACTTAACGTTTGAACCGGAAAACTTTTGTTATTTTTTGCAAATATTAGCTCAATTGGAATTTGATGCCTGAAACATGTTTCAGAAAAGCTGGCACACGTGGCAAAAAAGACTGACATAGTTTGAGGAATGCTCGTCAAACATTTATTTGGAACCTCCCACAGGTGAACAGGCTAATTGGGAACAGGTGGGTGCCATGATTGGGTATAAAAGCAGCTTTCATGAAATGCTCAGTAATTCACAAACAAGGATGGGGCAAGGGTCACCACTTTGTGAACAAATGTGCGAGCAAATTGTCCATTTCTCAACCGGCCATTGCAAGGAATGTAGGGATTTCACCATCCATGGTCCATGATATCATCAAAAGATTCAGAGCTTCGCCCTGCGATGAGGTGACGACTTGTCCAGGGTGTATCCCGCCTTAAAGTACCAATGTTTGTAACACACAAACTAGGTGTGGTGAAATTAGTCCTCTGCATTTGATCCATCCCCTTGATCACCCCCTGGGAGGTGAGGGGAGCAGTGGGCAGCAGCAGTGCTGCGCCCGGGAATCATTTTATGGTGATTTAACCCCCAAATCCAACCCTTGATGCTGAGTGCCAAGCAGGGAGGCAATGGGTCCCATTTTTTATAGTCTTTGGTATGATTCGGTCGGGGTTAGAACTCACAAACTACCGATCTCAGGGCGGACACTCTAACCACTAGGCCACTGAGTAGGTGAAATAGGCGAACCCCCGCGACCCCAAAAGGGACAAGCGGTAGAAAATGGATGGATGGATAAACAGTATGATTTGCCTGAGTGGCTGGACAGGACATGTTAAAAAAAAAATACAATTAAACTGCACCCTCCAAACTGTTACGTTTCATGTGTCAGGTAAACTGCAACAAATGGGACCATATGAATCCTCTTCTTATTGTCCCTCTACTTGCTAAAAATAAGTTGCTAAATTTTATCACAGATCTTTTCTGCTACGTCTTATTCTCGGGCAAACCAGGCGCGTGTGAGGTGTGTTGTGAAGCGGAGTGACGCCACACTTATATTTATGCTACACTGCCACTGTCAAGGTCTGATGAGTGTTGCTTCTAGCGTGACCCCAAGGATGGGGAAATAACTGATGGCGTGCAGGTAAAAGTATATTTATTGGCAACAGGGAGGTGCACAGTAGTAGAACGATCTGGCACAGAAGGTGGAACTAAATAGAACTAAGTAATTAGAATCAGATGTGCTGGCAGGACATAGAACAGAAAGTAAAAGGTGCTTTAAAAATAGAAAAAACAAACAGGAAATACTGACAAAAAGAGCACCAGGACAGGAGGTGACTCAAAAACACCGGAAGTAGAAACTAGAAATAAGAGCACTGGACAGGAATCAAAACGTCAAACACAAACAAGACAAAACTATCAGTAACAAGCCTAATTGCCACACTTCAATTACAATGTTGTGCTTGTAACGCGAAAACAAGACAACTTGAAGTATCTTTTGACACACAAAAACGTCGGTCACGACAATCCCCCGCCGTTGGGTAAATCTAGTGACGGTCACTTAAAGGGGCCGCACCGAATTACTCACTCTTAAAGGGGAACATTATCACCAGACCTATGTAAGCGTCAATATATACCTTGATGTTGCAGAAAAAATACCTTTTTTTTTTTTAACCGATTTCCAAACTCTAAAAGGGTGAATTTGGCGTTTGAAACGCCTTTCAATTGTTCGCTGTCGGAGCAATGACCTTTCACCCGTGACGTCACAACAGGAAGCACTCCGCCATTTTCTCAAACACCTTACACACACCAAGTCAAATCAGCTCTGTTATTTTCCGTTTTTTCGACTGTTTTCCGTGCCTTGGAGACATCATGCCTCGTCGGTGTGTTGTCGGAGGGTGTAACAACACGATCAAAAACGGACTCAAGTTGACTTACGTGGAGTGCTAATCAGACATATCAATAGTCACGGCATGCTAATCGATGCTAACATGCTATTTGGGCTAGCTGTATGTACATATTGCATCATTATGCCTCATTTGTTCTTGAGGAGACACAGGAAAGAGCGAGGAGAGTGTAATGCCCGCAGCTGCGTGAGAACGTCTACTCGAATATTACGATATAGTCATTTTCTATATCGCACAGAGAAAAACCCGCGATATATATCGTATATCGATATATCGCCCAGACTTAGATGCAAAGGATTCTGGGATACGTTGCAACCCCGGCCAAACTATGAAAAAAACTGTGGCTTATAGTCTGAAAAATACGATAATGAAAAAACGCAGGTATTTGTCTTTTTTTCAGTTTTGGTATCAACGTGGTAACTTTTGACTACCCTGATAAAGAATGTTTGAGGTCTGTGGAAATATGTAAGAAAACAATCACTAGAACTTCTAATGTCAGCCTTTGTGTTTCTGAAAACAGAACCCACTGTTTTTTCAATCAATCCATCAAAGTATATTTATATAGCCCTAAATCACAAGTGTCTCAAAGGGCTGCACAAGCCACAACAACATCCGCGGTACAGAGCCCACATAAGGGCAAGGAAAATCTCACCCCAGTGGGACGCCAGTGACAATGACTATGTGAAACCTTCTAGAGGACCACATATGTGGGCAACTCCCCCTCCCCCCTCGAGGGGAGACCGAAAGCAATGGATGTCGAGCGGGTCAAACGTGATATTGTGAAAGTCCAGTCCATAGTGGATCCAACATAACAGTGAGAGTCCAGTCCGTAGTGGATCCAATATAGGAGCGAAGCCATTTGGGAAATCTAATTATGTGAATATAGAAGCAGAATATAGAAATAACTTCACGCGCATTTTGCTTTGGAATACTTAAGTTATATCATAAAAGCTGACCTACTTAAGTTCATGTCGATGCTCTTTATTAAGGAGCCACAAAAATTGCTTATTGACCCCCAAGTGTGAAAGACATCTAAACACTGCAGTCACGACAATAGTTTGTATTCACCTGACGTCACGTCCTGACTCATTATTAACTGAGCGAGGCTGAAAGTGGTGGGCCAGTGAGCGTCTGTTGTCGTCACGATCTGGACTGCATTTTGAAGATAAATGCCCTATGCTTTCATTGGAACCGTTCATATCACGGAAAAAAAGTTTTGTCAGAGTTTTTCGAGGGATAATCAAGAAGAAGAACACACGTTTTTAGTCATCACTTTGTTTAAGGTTAGTTTGATACACTTTTAACGTTAAGTATTTCCCAATGAAGTATTATCGCAATGTTATTTGTAATTTGTTTTATTTCGAAGTTCTTAAAGGGGAACATTATCACAATTTCAAAACAATAAAAATCAGTTCCCAGTGGCTTGTTGTATTTTTTGAAGTTTTTTTCAAAATTTTACCGGTCCCGGAATATACCTAAAAAAGCTTTAAAGTGCTTGATTTTCGCTATTTTCGATGCGACCATCCATTTCCCTGTGACGCCATACGGTGCTGCCAATGTAAACAAACAATGGCGAATAGCACAGCAAGATATAGCGACATTAGCTCCGATTCAGACTCGGATTTCAGCGGCTTAAGCGATTCAACAGATTACGCATGTATTGAAAGGGATGGTTGGAGTATGAAAGTATTGAAGAAGAAACTGAAGCTGTTGAGCGAATAGCTATTGACGGTATTTATAGCCATAGCATGGCCAAATAGCTGCGTTAGCATCGCCGGTAAAATGTGCGGACCAAACGATCAGGACTTTCGCATCTCGTGACACTGGAGCAACTTAAATCCTCCGATTGGTAAGTGTTTTTTCGCATTAAATGTGGGTGGAAGGAAACGTAATATAGTTGCAAATGCATCTGCAGGTTATCCATACATCTCTGTGCCATGTCTGCTTAAGCACCGCCGGTAAATAGCATGTTAGCATCGATTAGCATAGCATGTTAGCATCGATTAGCTGGCAGTCAACATCAACAAAACTCACCTTTGTGATTTCGTTGACTTTATCGTTGCAAATGCATTTGCAGGTTATCCATACATCTTTGTGCCATGTCTGTCATCGCCGGTAAAATGTGCAGACACACTCTGGCACATTCAATGGGGGTCTGGCGGCAGACACTTTCGCATCTTCGGGCCAGTGGTGCAACTTGAATCCCTCCCTGTTAGTGTTGTTACACCCTCCGACAACACACCGGCGAGGCATGATGTCTCCAAGGTTACAAAAAATAGTCGAAAAAACGGAAAATAACAGAGCTGAGACCCAATGTTTGCAATGTGTTGAAAATGAAATAGGCGGCTGTATTACTTCGGAGACGTCACGTTCTGACGTCAACACCAAAAGGCAACAATCATAAATGAAGCTTTCAGCACATACACAATGTTGACATCTATAGTTATATTTTTTTTTAAAGACGGGGGAAAAGCATCCATCCTTGTAAGCGGCGGTGCAACAAAAAGGCAACAAACGTGGCTATAGATGTGAAGTTAAATCATGAAATGCAACCTTACTCGAACAAAAGTTCAGTTCAGTATATTTGTAACATGCATACAATACAATGTAATGAATCACACATTTCCAGTTGTTTCATTACAGCATGTTTGAAAAGGAGCAGGAAGAAGCAGATCTTATTTAATCCAACCCCTTTTCATACCATAACAATTGTATCCAATTTCCTTGTTCTCTGTAACAGAGCAGTGAACAAATAAATAATAAATAAATAACATGCAAACAAATATTAAATACATAAATAATCTGTGTCTTAATGTAGAAAAAAATAAAAAAAGAGATGTTAATCATAATTCTTTTTCTGTGTTCTTTGTGAACACTTGTAGTTTGAACAGTCTCTTAAACTGAATCACATTGGTGCTCTGTTTAATTTCTTTGGTTAATCCATTCCATAATTAAATTCCACATACACGTATGCTAATGCTTTTAGGTGTAGTACATGCATACAAATGTTTTTGATTATATTTTCCTCTCAGGTTTTATTTCTCCTCTTTTGTTGAGAAGAATTGTTGTACATTCTTGGGTAGCAGGTTATAGTTTGCGTTATACATCATTCTTGCTGTGTGCGAATGAACCAAATCATTGAATTTCTACAATTGTGATTTAATAAATAAAGGGTGTGTATGTTCTCTATATCCAACATTATTTATTATTACAAGTGATCTTTTTTTGTAACACAGTTAGTAAATGAAGCGCACATTTGTAGTTGTTTCTGCACAATAACTCAGATATGGTAACACTAGTGAGCAGTAAAAAATGTAAGTGATTTTTGGTCAAGAACATGTTTAGCTTTATGATGTGTTTCTTGCTACTTTATGTTGTATATTTTTTACATGAGATTTCCAATTAATTTTATCATCTATTATAACACCCAAAAATGTGTTTTCTTTAACCCTTTCAATATCTACTCCGTCTATTCGTATTTGTGTTTGACTTTCTCTTCTACTGTTACAAATTAGCATTATTTTAGTTTTGCTGAGATTCAAAAGCGATGCATGATTTATCCGGGAAAGTCTCTTGATACCAATTTTCATGACCCAGCCACACACATAGAAGTTGTATACCTCCATGCTTTTCGGAACTTTCATCTGTTTTGCCGTGTAGAATGGCGTCTGGCGCACCAGCATTTTTTTTCGTCAATTTCTTTGTTGGCAGTAAAAATTGCAACATTACTTAGAGATAGTTTGGCTGAGTCCACTTCCAGTGCTGCTGGACTGATCACAAAGTAATGAAGTGGGCGTGAATTCACGAGCAACCCAGGTACCTTAAGATAGCAACTTTGAAAATGTTGTGAATCAGTACCAGGTAGAACTGGCGGGATTCGGTCACGGCCAGAATAAATGCACCGGAGTCTTTACCATGAATTGATTAACGTGGACCCCGACTTAAACAAGTTGAAAAACGTATGCGGGTGTTACCATTTAGTGGTCAATTGTACGGAATATGTACTGAACTCTGCAATCTACTAATAAAAGTTTCAATCAATCAATCAATCAATCAATCAATCAAAACCTTTCCCGAACCATGAATATACAGCATATCGTAAACCAGGGCCCTGAAAAGAATTGTATTTATTTATTCATGTGACATTTTTTTCATGCTTTTATAATAAAACTTGAATTTAAAATTGTATGCATGTTTTTGCTAAAACTAAATAAAACACTTGGAAGAAAACTTAAAAAAAGTGTTAAAAAATAATCAAAACTAAATTGTTCAATTTTTTTTTTTTGGTGCAAAATACCAATTATAACATCATTAAAACATACATGTCTACTCCTTACCAGTAAAACTGATAAGCGACCGACGGATAACCCTTAGGACCGCTTGACAAAACCTTTTTTGATAAAGTTTAGGGATTTGACCTACTCAGTGGCCTAGTTTGGAGCAGACTTGGGCAAATTAAGGCCCGGGGGCCACATGCGGCCCATTTAGCTTTTCAATCTGGCACGCCAGACATTCCCAAATTATTTTTTTAGATCTTTAAAATGGAAAGTGTAGCTGCTATTATGATGTAGAGTGATGTTTTCTAATGACCGTAAGTCTTGAAGTATACAAACTAAGTATTTCAATGGTTGGAATCTGCACTTTTGGATGAGTTACTATGGTAATATAATTAGTTGCTATGGTTATCTAAATAGTTACTATGGTCATCTACGTCACAGCAGCTCAGATGAGGCACCAAGCAGTGTGGGTGGGAAGTGTTTCCACAGACACAGAAGTAGATTTCCACAACAAAGTTCTAAAGCTTAGTGATATATCAGATTGTAGGTGGGTTTATTTTGTACCCGTCACGTTCATATTTCACCGTTGGTTGCATTTTTGTTGCGTTTCACTTGATTGTAAAACATGTCGATCGGCAAGGGGTGTGACATTCATATTTTGTCAATATTCAGTGTTTTATCGTTTATAGAAAAAATGTAAAATTCCATTATGTTTTTTAAGGCGGTCTGTTTTCAGCATTCAATCAGACATTATTGTGAGATTTTGTACTAGTATCCCTAAAAAAAAGATATACCGGCCCCAAGACACATTTTTTTCTGTAAATGTGCCCCCCGAGTCAAAATAATTGCCCATGCCTGGGTTAGAGTGTCCGCCCTGAGATTGGTAGGTTGTGAGTTCAAACCCGAGTCAGACCAATGACTATAAAAATTGGACTCATTACCTCCCTGCTTGGAACTCAGCATCAAGAGTTAGATTTGGGGGTTAAATCACCAAAAATGATTCCCGGGCGCGGCACCGCTGGTGCCCACTGCTACCTTCACCTCCCAGAAGGCGAACAAGGGGATGGGTCAAATGCAGAGGACACATTTCACCACACCTAGTGTGTGTGACAGTCATTGGTACTTTAACTTTAAGATTCCATTTCATGGTTTGATTTTTTTGCTCGTATCTGCTTTTAGTGGTAAAATCTAGTCCCCTCGCATAATGTATTTAATTTTGTGGCCCACCACTTCGTTTATTTCCGCTCAAAAGTCACATGACTGATTACAACCTATACCGTATAACAGGGCTAGGGAACCTATGGCTCTCGAGCCAGATGTGGCTCTTTTGATGACTGCATCTGGCTCTCAGATAAATCTTAGCTGACGTTGCTTAACACGATAAGTAATGAATAATTCCGCTGGTAAACACGGTGTTAAAAATAACGTTCAAAATATAAAACATTCTCATGCATTTTAATCTATCCATCCGTTTCTATCGCACCTGTTCAAGAAGTCGCATTAATGGTCAAAAGTATTTTATTTATTATTGGTTACCTTCAGATTAACAATGTTATTAAAAAGAATAAGTGATGCATGCATTTAGTTGTTGTAATCAGGGAAAGTCCAAATGAAAGAAGAGGCGTAGAATTCTCTTGTCAGAGCGTGGGATGACACTGTACAAGGGTACAGGTCTACGTGTTTCTCCTCATTGAGCTAAATTGAGAAGAGTCTCTGTTTAATTCCTTGCTTCTTGTCTGTTTAATAGATGTCATCAGTGTTTGAACCTGACAGTTGTGTTCAGTGTTAAAAATATTATACGGCTCTCACGGAAATACATTTTAAAATATTTGGCTTTCACGGCTCTCTCAGTCGTATAAGGTGGATTCATTGCCACTTTTGTCAAATAAGGATACTATTCTGCACCACTTTACCGGACACTACTATTACACAACTTTCTTGTTCCTTGTATTTTCTCATGACCCTACAAGATCACCACCAGCTGCACTGATGTTTTTGCACAGGTCTTTGTTATGAAATCTTACGGCCGATCGTTCACCCACTCGTCAGTTGTGTGGGCAGACTTTTTGTTCCCTCCGCGACCCGCCTCGCTCTCCACTTGGGAGCCGTCGCCGGCGCCCCCACCACGTCTCTCAATGTCAGCCCTCGATGGGATCACACAAAAGACCCAGCATAGATACGCACGTCAAACGCAGCACTATCTCACTCGCACAAGCAGGTTATGAAAGGCAGAGGGGAAGTTGTTTTATATCATACCCTATGGGTCAAACAATTTGCTTATTTACCACTCAGCTGCAACTAAGAAGCCCATTAACGTCCCTCAAGGTATGCACTAATTTACCTTATAGGGCTATACTGTATACAGCACTCTAATGTTCATGTGTGCACACAGCACAGTATGTCTAAGTGCAGTAATAAATTCATTCTGTAAGGACTGTAAGTCTTCCAGGACCTTAGTGATTCGTAATTGTACTGTTGTTGTTTTTATATCTATATTGTATACGCTATTCAACGCAGAGCAATGATTCAATGCAAACTTCATCCATATAAATTGTATGAACGGTGTGGCTCAGATGGTAGAGCGGCCGTGCCAGTTTGATTTCAGCTAACGCCATCATTTTCTTCGGGCAAGAAACTTCAATTAATCAATCAATCAAACAATGTTTATTTATATAGCCCTAAATCATAAGTTTCTCAAAGGGCTGCACAAACCACTACGACATCCTCGGAAGAACCCACATAAGGGCAAGGAAAACTCACACCCAGTGGGCAAGGAGAACTCACACCCAGTGGGACGTCGGTGACAATGATGACTATGAGAACCTTGGAGAGGACCACATATGTGGGCAACCGCCCCACTAGGGGACCGAAAGCAATGGATGTCTAGCGGGTCTAACATGATACTGTGAAAGTTAAATCTATAGTGGATCCAACACAGCCGCGAGAGTTCAGTTCAAAGCGGATCAAGGGGGCCCTTCACCCACCTTGCCCCCAGTGCCACTCTCACCGGTGTATAAATGCTAATCAATGTTTTGGTGGGAGTGCAAAAAAAGTAAAAAACAAAGTAAAAAAAAACATTTAGTTTATTATAAGTATTTGTCTAAATAAAGAATACTGTATTTTTCCGACTATAAGGCGCTAAAATCATTTGATTTTCTCAAAACCGGACAGTGCGCCTTATAACCCCGTGCACCTAATGTACGGAATAATTTTGGTTGTGCTTACCGACCTCAAAGCTTTTTTATTTGGTACGTCGTGAAATGATAAGTGTGACCAGTACATGGCAGTCACACAAAAGAGATACGTGTTGACTAAATTATGATGGCAGTCACACATAAGAAATATGCGTAGACCAGTGGTTCTCAACCTTTTTTCAGTGATGTACCCCCTGTGAAAATGTTTTTAATTCAAGTACCCCCTAATCAGAGCAAAGCATTTTTGGTTGAAAAAAAGAGATAAAGAAGTAAAATACAGCACTATGTCATCAGTTTCTGATTTATTAAATTGTATAACAGTGCAAGATTATTGCTCATTTGTAGTGGTCTTTCTTGAACTATTCGGAACAAAAGATATAAAAATAACTAAAAACTTGTTGAAAAATAAACAAGTGATTCAATTATAAATAAAGATTTCTACACGTAGATGTAATCATCAACTTAAAGTGCCCTCTTTGGGGATTGTAATTGAGATCCATCTGGATTCATGAACTTAATTCTAAACATTTCTTCACAAAAAAAGAAATCTTTAGCATCAATATTTATGGAACATGTCCACAAAAAAATCTAGCTATCAACACTGAATATTGCATTGTTGCATTTCTTTTCACAGTTTATGAACTTACATTCATATTTTCTTTAAGTATTATTCAATACATTTATTTATAAAGGATTTTTGAATTGTTGCTATTTTTAGAAAATTTTCAAACAATCTCATGTACCCTTTGGCATACCTTCAAGTACCCCCAGGGGTACGCGTACCCCCATTTGAGGACCACTGGTGTAGACTGCAATATGACTCAGGTAAACAACACCAACATTGTATATGTTCCATTGAAAATATAGAACATTACACACGGCGCTCATAAATCTATCAAAATGTTTTAACGACTTTGGTAAGCTATGAGGCTGCATCGCTTGATGGATTGTACTGTGCTATAACATATTATTATGGTGTGTGTATTAGGTAAGACATTATCTGGCGTTTTGTTTCGCAATGTTATGCAAAAGCAACTTTTCTTACCTTCTGGTACCTGCTGATCTGTATTTGGGATCTGCATGAGTCCTGAAAATTTGCGAGCATCCACCTTTGTAGTATGTACAATTATGCTTTAAGCTTCTAGTTTTTTCCCATATAAAAACAATGTTACGTTTTCTTCCATTCACCGTACCATGATGTAAAAAATAAAAAAAAAACACTGTATTTTTTACAGTAAAGTTCTGGCGACTAAACTGACAGCTTTCCTGTAAAAAACACAGTGGTACTTTTTTTCCATTTAGTGTACTATGTAAAAAAAAAAACACTGAATAGTTCACAGTAAAATTTTGGCGAGTAAGCTGCCAGTTGTTGGTGTAAAAAACAGCGATACTGTTTTTCTTTTTATGGTAGTATGTTGTAAAAAAAAAAACTGTGTATTTTACAGTAGAATTCTGGCAACTAAGGTGCCATTTTTTCTGTTAAGCAAACAGTGGCACTGTTTTACCATCCATCCATCCATCCATCCATCCATCATCTTCCGCTTATCCGAGGTCGGGTCGCGGGGGCAACAGCCTAAGCAGGGAAACCCAGACTTCCCTCTCCCCAGCCACTTCGTCTAGCTCTTCCCGGGGGATCCCGAGGCGTTCCCATGCCAGCCGGGAGACATAGTCTTCCCAACGTGTCCTGGGTCTTCCCCGTGGCCTCCTACCGGTTGGATGTCCCCTAAACACCTCTCTAGGGAGGCGTTCGGGTGGCATCCTGACCAGATGCCCGAACCAACTCATCTGGCTCCTCTCGATGTGAAGGAGCAGCGGCTTTACTTTGAGTCCCTCCCGGATGGCAGAGCTTCTCACCCTATCTCTAAGGGAGAGCCCCGCCACACGGCGGAGGAAACTCATTTCGGCCGCTTGTACCCGTGATCTTATCCTTTCGGTCATGACCCAAAGCTCATGACCATAGGTGAGGATGGGAACGTAGATCGACCGGTAAATTGAGAGCTTTGCCTTCCGGCTCAGCTCCTTCTTCACCACAACGGATCGGTACAACGTCCGCATTACTGAAGACGCCGCACCGATCCGCCTGTCGATCTCACGATCCACTCTTCCCTCACTCGTGAACAAGACTCCTAGGTACTTGAACTCCTCCACTTGGGGCAGGGTCTCCTCCCCAACCCGGAGATGGCACTCCACCCTTTTCCGGGCGAGAACCATGGACTCGGACTTGGAGGTGCTGATTCTCATTCCGGTCGCTTCACACTCGGCTGCGAACCGATCCAGCGAGAGCTGAAGATCCCGGTCAGATGAAGCCATCAGGACCACATCATCTGCAAAAAGCAGAGACCTAATCCTGCGGTTAGCAAACCGGAACCCCTCAACGCCTTGACTGCGCCTAGAAATTCTGTCCATAAAAGTTATGAACAGAATCGGTGACAAAGGACAGCCTTGGCGGAGTCCAACCCTCACTGGAAATGTGTTCGACTTACTGCCGGCAATGCGGACCAAGCTCTGGCACTGATCGTACAGGGAACGGACCGCCACAATAAGACAGTCCGATACCCCATACTCTCTGAGCACTCCCCACAGGACTTCCTGAGGGACACGGTCGAATGCCTTCTCCAAGTCCACAAAGCAGATGTAGACTGGTTGGGCAAACTCCCATGCACCCTCAAAAACCCTGCCGAGAGTATAGAGCTGGTCCACAGTTCCACGACCAGGACGAAAACCACACTGTTCCTCTTGAATCCGAGGTTCGACTATCCGACGTAGCCTCCTCTCCAGTACACCTGAATAAACCTTACCGGGAAGGCTGAGGAGTGTGATCCCACGATAGTTGGAACACACCCTCCGGTCCCCCTTCTTAAAGAGAGGAACCACCACCCCGGTCTGCCAATCCAGAGGCACCGCCCCCGATGTCCACGCGATGCTGCAAAGTCTTGTCAACCAAGACAGCCCCACAGCATCCAGAGCCTTAAGGAACTCAGGGCTGATCTCGTCCACCCCTGGGGCCTTGCCACCGAGGAGCTTTTTAACTACCTCAGCGACCTCAGCCCCAGAAATAGGAGAGTCCACCACAGATTCCCCAGGCACTGCTTCCTCATAGGAAGACGTGTTGGTGGGATTGAGGAGGTCTTCGAAGTATTCCTTCCACCTATCCACAACATCCGCAATCGAGGTCAGCAGAACACCATCCGCACCATACACGGTGTTGATAGTGCACTGCTTCCCCTTCATGAGGCGGCGGCAGACGGTGGTCCAGAATCGCTTCGAAGCCGTCCGGAAGTCGTTTTCCATGGCTTCCCCGAACTCTTCCCATGTCCGAGTTTTTGCCTCCGCGACCGCTGAAGCCGCACACCGCTTGGCCTGTCGGTACCTGTCCACTGCCTCCGGAGTCCTATGAGCCAAAAGGACCCGATAGGACTCCTTTTTCAGCTTGACGGCATCCCTCACCGCTGGTGTCCACCAAGGGGTTTTAGGATTGCCGCCCCGACAGGCACCAACTACCTTGAGGCCACAGCTCCGATCTGCCGCCTCGACAATAGAGGTGCGGAACATGGTCCACTCGGACTCAATGTCCAGCACCTCCCTCATGACATGTTCAAAGTTCTTCCGGAGGTGGGAATTGAAACATTGTCTGACAGGAGACTCTGCCAGACGTTCCCAGCAGACCCTCACAATGCGTTTGGGCCTCCCAGGTCTGTCCGGCATCCTCCCCCACCATCGCAGCCAACTCACCACCAGGTGGTGATCGGTAGAAAGCTCCGCCCCTCTCTTCACCCGAGTGTCCAAAACATGAGGCCGCAAATCCGATGACACAACTACAAAGTCGATCATGGAACTGCGGCCTAGGGTGTCCTGGTGCCAAGTGCACATATGGACACCCTTATGTTTGAACATGGTGTTCGTTATGGACAAACTGTGACGAGCACAAAAGTCCAATAACAAAACACCACTCGGGTTCAGATCCTGGCGGCCATTCTTCCCAATCACGCCTCTCCAGGTTTCACTGTCGTTGCCAACGTGAGCGTTGAAGTCTCCCAGTAGGACAAGGGAATCAACCGGGGGAGCACTTTCCAGTACTCCCTCGAGTGTTCCCAAAAAGGGTGGGTACTCTGAACTGCCGTTTGGTGCATAAGCACAAACAACAGTCAGGACCCGTCCCCCCACCCGAAGGCGGAGGGAGGCTACCCTTTCGTCCACTGGGTTGAACTCCAACGTACAGGCTTTGAGCCGGGGGGAAACAAGAATTGCCACCCCAGCCCGTCGCCTCTCACTGCCGGCAACGCCAGAGTGGAAGAGGGTCCAATCCCTCTCGAGAGAAGTGGTTCCAGAGCCCTTGCTGTGCGTCGAAGTGAGTCCGACTATATCCAGCCGGAATTTCTCGACTTCGCGCACTAGCTCAGGCTCTCCCCCCCCCCCCAGTGACGTGACGTTCCACGTCCCAAGAGCTAGCTTCTGTAGCCGAGGATCGGACCGCCAAGTGCCCTGCCTTCGGCTGTCGCCCAGCTCACAATGCACCCGACCTCTATGGCCCCTGCTATGGGTGGTGAGCCCATTGGAGGGGTGACCCACGTTGCCTCTTCGGGCTGTCCCCGGCCGGGCCCCAACTGTTTTACCATTTAGGCTAATATTTAAAAAAACAACTATATGTTTTTACAGTACAATTCTGGCAAGTAAGCTGCAGATTTTCCAGTAAAAAAACAGCACTTCTGTTTTTCTTGCAGCTGTGATAGGCTCCAGCACCCCATGCGACCCCGAAATAGGGACAAGCTGTCGAAAATGGATGGATGGATGTTGTATAAATCACCGTACACTTTACAGTAAAATTCTGGTGGATAAAGCTTCTAGTTTTTTTCCGGAAAACTCAGTGGGAGCTTTTTTTCCCATTCACTGTACTATGATATACTAAAAAAAAAAAACCAACAACAACAAAAAAAACACTGTATATTCTACAGTGAAGTTCTGGCGACTAAACTGACAGTTTCCTGAAAAAAAAATGGTACTGATTTTCCATTTGTCGTAATAAATTGTAAAAACCACAATGAATTTAACAGTAAAATTCTGGTGACTAAGCTGCCATTTTTTTCAAGTGAAAAAACTATTTTCCCATTTATGGTACAATGTAAGGTTATACAGTATACCGATATTAGTATACTGCCACAATACTAATGAATCATTGTCGGTACTATACCGCCTCTGAAAAGTACCGGTCCAAACCCCCAACCCAAATGCAAATTTTGTGGCATCACATCTTCTTTCGTTTTTTTTTTATTTATATTATGTTTACAAAGTCAGGAAATATGTCCCTGGATACATGAGGACTTTGAATATGACCAATGTATGATCCTGTAACTACTTGGTATCGGCTCGATACCCAAATTTGTGGTATCATCCAAAACTAAAGTAAAGTATCGAACAACGGAAGGATAAGTGATTATTACATTTTAACTGAAGTGTAGATAGAACATGCTAAAAAAGAAAGTAAGCAGATATTAACAGTAAATTAACAATAATAATAATAATAATGGATTAGATTTATATTGCGCTTTTCTATTGTTGGATACTCAAAGCGCTCACAGAGAAGTGGGAACCCATCATTCATTCACACCTGGTGGTGGTAAGCTACATCTGTAGCCACAGCTGCCCTGGGGTAGACTGACGGAAGCGTGGCTGCCAGTTTGCGCCTACGGCCCCTCCGACCAACACCAATCATTCATTCATCATTCATTCACCAGTGTGAGCGGCACCGGGGCCAAGGGTGAAGTGTCCTGCCCAAGGACACAACGGCAGCGATTTGGATGTCAAGAGGTGGGAAGCGAACCTGCAACCCTCAGGTTTCTGGCACGGCCGCCCCTAACAAGTAGATGAATAATTAATTACCTACCACTTGTCCTTAATAATTTTGACAAAATAATAGAATGGAAAATGATGCATTAACATGCACCTGGGGATAGGTTGATTGACAACACTAAATGGTCCCTAGTGTGTGAATTTGAGTGTGAATGTTGTCTGTCTATCTGTGTTTGCCCTGTGATGAGGTGGCGACTTGTCCAAGGTGTAACCCGCCTTCCGCCTGATTGTAGCAAAGATAGGCGCCAGCGCCCTCCGCGACCCCAAAAGGAATAAGCGGTAGAAAAATGGATGGATGGATATATAAGAAATACTTGAAAATATAGGCTTCACGGTGGAAGAGGGGTTGGTGCGTCTGCCTCACAATACAAAGGTCCTGCCGTCCTGGGTTCAATTCCAGGCTCGGGATCTTTCTGTGTGGATTTTGTATGTTCTCCCCGTGAATGCGTGGGTTCCCTCCGGGTACTCCGGCTTCCTCCCACTTCCAAAGACAAGCACCTGGGGATAGGTTGATTGGCAACACTAAATTGGCCCTAGTGTGTGAATGTGGGTGTGAATGTTGTCTGTCTATCTCTGTTGGCCCTGTGATGAGGTGGCGATGTGTCCAGGGTGTACGCCGCCTTCCGCCCGATTGTAGCTGAGATAGGCACCTGCGCTCCCCGCGAACCCAAAAAAAGGGAATAAGCAGTATAAAATGGATGGATGGATGGAAATTGGCCCTAATGTGTGAATGTGAGAGTGAATGTTGTCTGTCTATCTGTGTTGGCCCTGCGATGAGGTGGCGACTTGTCCAGGGTGTACGCCGCCTTCCGCCCGATTGTAGCTGAGATAGGCACCAGCGCCCCCCTCGACCCTCAAAAAAGGTAATAAACGGTAGAAAATGGATGGATGGATGGAAATTGGCCCTAGTGTGTGAATGTGAGTGTGAATGTTGTCTGTCTATCTGTGTTGGCCCTGTGATGAGGTGGCGACTTGTCCAGGGTGTACACAGCTGAGATAGACTCCAGCCCCCCCCCCCCCCCCTGAAAGGGACAAGCGGTAGAAAATGGATATATGTCGTGGTGGTCTGTGCAGCCCTTTGAGACACTAGTGATTTAGGGCTATATAAGTAAACATTGATTGATTGATTGATATATATATATATATATATATATATATATATATATATATATATATATATATATATATATATATATATATATATGTATATATATATATATATATATATATATATATATATATATATATATGTATATATATATGTATATATATATATGAGAAATACTTGAAAATATATACCCCCAAATCCAAGTATGGGACTTTAACTTTAACTTTAATAACTGGGAATATGAATTTGACACATCTTGTCATTTTTTTACAATGACAGGAACAAGCATGATACAGAATAAATATTTTTTAACATCCGGAAAACGCTCTGATGATTTGGCTTGACAAGCTCGCTACTGACGCCGACAGGACACAAGTGTAACTGCAGCCTCGTCAACTGATCACTTTATGATTTCTCGTCTTACGAAAGCACTTCCCGGACTCGAACAGCGTTTTCTAAAGCTTTAAAAAAAAAAAAAAAAGTAGCCTACTCACTTCATTAAACATGACGCCGTACAAAGTTCGAGCCCGGCTCGGTTGTGAGGCCAATTTACTGCCTTTGTGGCACCAGTCGCTGCTTCTTCCCAGCCAGTGTGTGCGGCAAACACACAACACACAATAGTGCGCTGCAAGGTGCACACGGGCTCACCAAAATAAAAGCACGCATTTAAATTCTTTTTTTTTTGTCTTTACCTTGCTTGGATGAAGCACACACGAGAAAAAGCGCAGAGATGATCCAAGTGGCGCTCTTCACCGCCATGTACAGCCTTGTTTGGGGGGGTGCGGGGGTTCCTCCGGTGGCTTAGGAGCAGCGTGGGTCTTCCAGTCCGTGTCTATGCACACACGCACACGCACGGTCACGGCACATGCGAGGCATTTCTGGCCGGTCAGTCCGCTATTGTCTCCTCGCCGGTGTGTGGGATTAGGGAGTCCGTAAAAAATTGTAAAATAAAACAAAAAAGGGTTTGCCCGCCACCTTACGAAGGCGACCTCCGGGTCCCACGCCAACTAGTGGGCTCGTCCCAACAACAACAATAACCATGCGTGTTGGAAGAGCCGTCGTGTCCCTCGGCGAGTCCACGCCATGTTGCAAGCCAATGTGCTGCTGGCTCTGCTGGCTGCTCCAACACACACACGCACACGTGCATGCGCGTACGTGTGGGACGCGCGCACGTTCCCAGACAGTGGACTTCCAGCAAACCCGGGGTCCCAGTCTTCTCATTCTTTAACTCTTTACAGACACTGCATTAGGTACACCTGCGCTAATCCTTATACTAAAAACAATGCATCTGATAATGATAACAATTGATATTTATTACCCATGCATATTGCAAGTATAAACATGGGATGTACGCAAAGTGTTCAAAAAAACTGTTAAACAAGAGTTAAAGTGCAGGCTTCACTTTTTCCACATTTTGCTCCGTTGCAACCCTACTCCAAAATGGAATGAGTGCATGTCTATCCAATAAGAATACCACATAATGACATTGTGAAATTGTTCATTAAAAAAATGTTTGCAAATTTATTTAAAAATAATTAAATAATCCAATGCACCAGGGGCGTCACTAGCTTTTAAGGACAGGGGGGCTTAGCCCCCTGGACAGGGGTAGGGAACCTATGGCTCTAGAGCATGGGTGTCAAACTCTGGCCAGAGTTTCATTTGGCCCTTGAGGCAATATCAAATTAACATTAGAGCTGGCCCGCCGGTATTATACAGGACTGTCTCAGAAAATTAGAATATTGTGAAAAAGTCCTTTATTTTCTTTAATGCACCTAAAAACATGAAAATGTCATACATTTTGGATTCATTACACATCAACTGAAATATTGCAAGCCTTTTATTATTTTAATATTGCTGATTATGGCATACATCTTAAGAAAACTCAATAATCCTATCTCATAAAATTAGAATATTTCCTCAGACCAAGTAAAAAAAATATTTTTAACAGCAAAACCAAATGAAACATTTGAAAATGTCAATTACTGCACTCAGTACTTGGTTGGGAATCCTTTTGCACGGATTACTGCATCAATGCGGCGTGGCATTTAGGCAATCGGCCTGTGGCATTGCTAAGGTGTTATGGATGCCCAGGATGCTTCAATAGCGGCCTTTAGCTCATTTGCATTATTGGGTCTGGTGTCTTTCAGCTTCTTCTTCACAATACCCCACAAATTCTCTATGGAGTTTAGGTCAGGAGAGTTGGCAGGCCAATGGAGAACAGTAATGCCATGGTCAGTACATCAGTTACTGCTGGTTTTGGCACTGTGGACAGGTGCCAGATCATGCTGGAATATGAAATCATCATCTCCATAGAGCTTTACAACAGATGGAAGCATGTACATAGCTGCATTGACTCTGGACTTGATGAAACACAGTGGACCAAAACCAGCAGCTGACATGGCTCCCCAAACCATTGCTGACTGAAGTAACTTCCGTTGTCTAGAGTTCAGGAGTGGCTTGACCATGGGAATAAGGCTATTGAAGCTGTAACACCGCATTCACCGCTAATACTCATACTTGCTAAACCCCCCCCCACTTTGTATTTGAGTTTGACACCCCTGCTCTAGAGCCAGATGTGGCTCTTTTGATGACTGCACCTGGCTCTCAGATAAATCACGGTAAGTAATGAATAATTCTGCTGGTAATCACAGTGTCAAAAATAACGTTCAAAATATAAAACATTCTCATGCATTTTAATCCATCCATCCGGTTTCTACCGCACCAGTTCAACAAGCCGCATTAATGGTAAGAAGTATTTTATTTATTGTTGGTTAGCTTCAGAATAACAATGTTATTAAAAAGAATAAGATACCTATTACCGAGGATGTCGTGGTGATTTGTGCAGCCCTTTGAGACACTAGTGATTTAGGGCTATAAAAGTAAACATTGATTGATTGATTGATTATACTCTAAAAGTGTTGGTCTTACTTAAAAATTCACTCATTGTTGTATTCAGTCTTAAAAAATGTTTTATATGGCTCTCACGGAAATACTCTTTAAAATATTTGGCTTGTATAGCTCTCTCAGCCAAAAAGGTTCCCGACCCCTGCCCCAGGAGATGAACAGGATGTGAGCGAACGTAGTGCACGAGTACAAAACTTCACAAACGGCTAACAAAGACTCAGAGATTGTTCTTTGTTATTATTATTATTTCTGTCGGTTAAGGAAATTAAATATATATGGAAGTCTAAATAGAAGTGAGAAACGTTTATGTATACTGTAAGAAAGACTTAGAGTCCGTCCGCTGATCTGAAAAGAGACAATGCTGTCAAAAAGCTGAGGGACCATCTTCAAAGTGCAATGCTGAAACAAATAATGCAAACAATAAAATGTAACTTCCAGGGCTTGACATCAATGATGTCCGTCGTCCCGGGGACGGTAAAAAAAAATGCACGGGACAGTGGCTTTTAAACATTTTTTTTCTTTTTCTCTTTATGTATTTTTACATTTTACATTTTATATGGGCTTCACGGTGGAAGAGGGGTTAGTGCATCTGCCTCACAATACGAAGGTCCTGAGTAGTCCTGGGTTCGATCCCGGGCTCCGGATCTTTCTGTGTGGAGTTTGCATGTCCTCCCCGTGACTGCGTGGATTCCCTCCGGGTACTCCGGCTTCCTCCCACTTCCAAAGACATGCACCTGGGGATAGGTTGATTGGCAACACTAAATTGGCCCTAGTGTGTGAATTTGAGTGTGAATGTTGTCTGTCTATCTGTGTTGGCCCTGGGCGACTTGTCCAGGGTGTACTCCGCCTTCCGCCCGATTGTAGCTGATTGTCGCCCCCCGCGACCCCAAAGGGAATAAGCGTTAGGAAATGGATGGAATACACAGTCTGGCTTCCTAATTTGCTTTATGCAACAGTCAAATTCAAATGTTTTCATTGTCGTTATGTGGTATTTTCTGTAGAATTTTGAGAGCTAAACAATAATTAATTACATTCTTGGAATAAGGCTGTAACATAAAAACATGTGAAAAATTAAGCAGCCCCAATGCTTCACAGTAGGTGTGGTGTTCTTGGGATGCAACTCAGTATTCTTCTTCCTCCAAACACGACGAGTTGACTTTTATCAAAAAGTTCTATTTTGGTTTTATCTTACCACATGACAGTTTCCCAATCCTCTGCTGTGAGATCCATGTATCCGTTTTGGTATAAACTCAACTCGTCGTGTTTGGAGGAAGAAGAATACTGAGTTGCATCCCAAGAACACCACACCTACTGTGAAGCATGGGGGTGGAAACATCATGCTTTGGGGCTGTTTTTCTGGTAAGGCGACAGGACGATTGACCCGTGTTAAGGAAAGAATGAATGGAGCCATGTATCGTGAGATTTTGAGCCAAAACCTCCTTCTATCAGTGACAGCTTTGAATGGTTGACCAAATACTTATTTTCCACCATAATTTAAAAATAAATTATTAAAATTCCTACAATGTGAATCCTGGATTTTTTTTTCACATTCTGTCTCTCACAGTTGAAGTGTACCTATAATAAAAATTACAGATCTCTGTCATCATTTTAAGTGGGAGAACTTGCACAATCTGACTAAATACTTTTTTGCCCCACTGTATACGTTGACAGACAAAGGGAGCTTTTCTAACCCGTAACCTGTTTGAAAAGTTGTATTGCAATTTTTGTACCAATTAATCGGTTTGTATTGAGAATCGATTCTGAAACGAATCGTCACCCAAAGGTGGCCAACCGTTTTTGTTAATATTCACATCCCTAGTTATTATTATTAACAAAAAATATGTTATACATGGGGTTTAAATAGAATACTACCGTACCATTAGTAATAGATTATTATTAAAATAAACATTTTATAGATAAATAATAGGAACAATTAACTAATAAAAAATAAATTGCAAATCACATTGTGATTTATAAAGTTCAACTAGACCTGCAAAAACAGGCTAAGTTCAATATATTTACCAGTAGTTGAAAAGCAGGGGCTCTCAAAGTGCAGCCCAGGAGCCTAATTTTTGGGACAGCTTGCGGCACATGCTAAAAATACTATTACTAAAAAAAATAAACACACAACAAATCATAAAGTGTGGTGAAAGTGCAAAAAGGTGTAATGTAACAAAAAAATAATATATACATTGCACTGCTTTTGAAAGACAAACAAATATCAAAATGGTCCCCTCACCCTTGATTTTTCAGTCGGTGGCTTTCAGTGGAAAACATTGTAATTAAAACTCTGAAATTTCTTTGTACTTGTGCAATGACAATACAGATCCATCCAATCATTCTTTTTTATCATTGTGGCTTTCTGCTGTATTAGGCTATAATGTACTAATTAGGGACGGCGTGGCGCAGTGGGGAGAGTGGCCGTGCGCAACCCGAGCGTCCCTGGTTCAATTCCCACCTAGTACCAACCTCGTCACGTCCGTTGTGTCCTGAGCAAGACACTTCACCCTTGCTCCTGATGGGTGCTGGTTGGCGCCTTGCATGGCAGCTCCCTCCATCAGTGTATGAATGTGTGTGTGAATGGGTAAATGTGGAAGTAGTGTCAAAGCGCTTTGAGTACCTTGAAGGTAGAAAAGCGCTATACAAGTACAACCCATTTAATTATACTTTCAATAACCTCTCCAGTATCCAACACAGTTAACCAAAATTTTACTATAAGATGCAGTGCGTTTTTACAACTACATGCTGGAAAAAACACCCACAATGGATAAGGGGTAAGATTAAATAAGTTGTATGTGTACATGTATGCTGTCATGTATGAATGTGAGATTTGATCCAGTGCAACCTTACGTGCATGTTCACAATAAACCCCACTTAACATACAGTAAATAAACACAAAACATAACGGAATATAATAGTTTACCAAGTTTTATAAGGTTTTGTTTTTGTGTTGTAAGTTTTCTCAAGGTGCTGCACCTACCCTAAAGCCCTCTGGCGCCACCCAGGGGGGGCTCTCCTTATGCTTTGAACATATCCATTCATCAATGTTCTAATCAATTGTTTTCCTCATTGGTGGAGCTGGTGCCCAGCAGACATCGGGGAGAAGCGAGCCAATACATACAAACAACACACTAACATGCAAACTGGTTTCATGTGGAAAACCCTCGTTAAAGCACATTTGAGGTGAACTACAAAGGAGATAGTAGGCTCAGCATCAGTGACCCCCGACCTCACAAATGGACAACATTTTGGAGAAAGTCTGTTTTGGAAAAGGGGGCAGGTCAACAATATTTTCTTCCATTTTCACTTCCTGCAGGTTGTGATGATCACATGGCCAAATAGTTTTGTACAAAAGAAAAAAATGTGCAGAAACAATGGCATGCTATGAACGTAATGTGTGTATGGTGTACCATTAACACCCACATATTATGACTTGAACATTTACAAAAAATATGACTATCACTATAGTGAAGCATTAAAAGTTGAGGTGCAAATAGACCTCTAAGATTAGAAGATTATGCAATGAGGTTAAAGGTTGATTGTATGTAATACCGACAGGCCGCGATTAATATTGTTCTATATGAATAAATCATAATATAATATAGGAATGGACGCCAATATGAAGCAGGCGACAATTGGAGAGAGTCGGTTATTTCCAAATTGTGACAACTGATGATAAAAATCTTAAATAATGATTTGGAGTGCATGAGAAAGTGCTGAGGAAAACAAACCGTCGCTCTTTATTTTTATTTTATTTTATTTATTTTTTTTTTAACAAATGTAATGCCTTTCCATCAGCGTCAGAACACACCTACATTGATTAAGTACGACACATGAGCTTTACCCAAGTACAAACACCGTTTCCATATGAGTTGTGAAATTGTGTTAGATGTAAATATAAAAAAAAATACAGTGATTTGCAAATCATTTCCAACCCATATTCAGTTGAATATGCTACAAAGACAACATATTTGATGTTCAAACTGATAAACATTTTTTTTTGCAAATAATCATTAACTTTAGAATTTGATGCCAGCAACACGTGACAAAGAAGTTGGGAAAGGTGGCAAAAAAAAACGTTAAAGTTGAGGAATGCTCAACAAACACTTATTTGGAACATCCCACAGGTGTGCAGGCTAATTGGGAACAGGTGGGTGCCATGATTGGGTATAAAAACAGCTTCCCAAATAATGCTTAGTCTTTCACAAGAAAGGATGGGGCGAGGTACACCCCTTTGTCCACAACTGCGTGAACAAATAGTCAAACAGTTTAAGAACAAAGTTTCTCAGAGTGCAATTGCAAGAAATTTAGGGATTTCAACATACACGGTCCATAATATCATCAAAAGGTTCAGAGAACAATACATCACTTTTCCACCAACATCTTTCTTCTTTGTAGTCTCCATTATTAATTGAACAAATTGCAAACGATTCAGCAACACAGATGTCCAGAATACTGTGTAATTACGCGATAAAAACAGACTACTTTTTGCCGTGATCGATGCTGGAAGAACATATCCGCGACCACCGGTGACGCGTCACCATACGCATCATCATTCCGCGACGTTTTCAACATAAATTTAAAATTGCAATTTAGTAAACTAAAAAGGCCGTATTGGCATGTGTTGCAATGTTAATACTTATTTATTGATATATAAACTACCAGACTGCGTGGTCGGTAGTAGTGGGTTTCAGTAAGCCTTTAAAGTCATATCTAACAATTGTGACAACGACTCTTTACTGTCAACTGAGTTTCGTTTTTTAATGATTTCTGCTGGTGGTATGCCTCCAGATTTTTTCAGCGCAAAAAATGTGCTTTGGCTCAAAAAAGGTTGAAAAACACTGATATAACTTATCCGTGATGACTACAAATGCACAAATGCGCAAGGTGTGCAGGTCAGTGTAATAAAAATAATTCAACTAGGAAAATATGACATAAAAATAAACTTTACAAACGTATAAAAAGTATTTAAACCCAGCTAAACAAATGGCTAGTTTGATAAACCATTAGACTTATACTAACATCAATCTATTATTTGGGTCTCATGATTATGACCTCGGTGTGAAATCACTTACAGTGTTGATTACCCTTAAAATAGACTTTTATGTGCACATGAATATGTTGCTATACTAGTTTAATGCTGTCTTGCGGTGTCTGTTTTATACCATAAGGAGAACATAGCCCCGGGCTATAGCAGTAGTCCAATTACATTGCAATTTATTTATTATGAGAATGATTACACGGTATATGGAGAGATTCCTCAATGTTCCTACAAGAAGTAGTAGAAATCACTTAGAAATTATGCAGTTGTAAAACTTCAGCATTATTCGTTTCAGACATTGTTTCATCCACATAGCAGCTAGTTGTTTATATGTTAACTTTTTAAAAAAATACAATTGGAAATTAGTTGAAAGTGTTGAAACCAATGATTAAAAACCTGTATGTGAAATTCAGCTAATTATCGTATTTTTCAGAGTATAAGTCGCACCTGCCGAAAATGCATGATAAAGAAGGAAAACAGCATATATAGGTTGCACTGGAGTATAAAACGCATTTTTTGGGGAAATTTATTTGATAAAACCCAACACCAAGTATAGATATTTGAAAGGCAATTTAAAATAAATAAAGAATAGTGAACAACAGGCTGAATAAGTGTACGTTATATGACGCATAAATAACCAACTGAGAAGGTGCCTGGTATGTTAACGTAACATAATATGGTAAGAGTCATTCATGTGACAATCTGTCACTTAATTTCTGATAGTTTTTCGTGTTTTGTACTTTATTTCCTGTTCAGTGCTCTTATTTTGTTGTACTTCCTGTTTACTCCGCTGAGCACTGTTTTTGTCACACTCGCCGTTGATTGGCAGCGGTCCTCAGCTGCTGTCAATGTTGGGAACATCTCCATGCAAGACTGCTTTCTGTTTATATCTTTTACTTTGATGAAATTAAAATCATCTTACCTGCTTTCTGCTCTCCTGGATTCTTGCATACACAACTGCAGCCATGCGAAGTCCCAACAGTAACTTCGAGCCAGAAAATTGTGACCTCGCGAGAGTCCCTGTCGGCAATCCTCAGCCGACGTTCAGGACCGCACAATTCCTGGTGGACTTGAAGGCCAGGTTTGTGCGGTCCCAGCCTATAGACGAGGACCCTCTCCCCGCGGCAACGCCACCGGCTTCGGCTCTCCGACCGGCGCATCCCCCGCCGCCATCCTTCCTCTCGGCAACGCTGCCGGCTACGGCTCACCGACCGGCGCGCCCGCCTCCTCCTTCACGTCTCGCGGCTCCTGGGGCTCCGTCGCCGACTGCGGCTCTCCGACCAGCACGTCCGCCACTTCCTGCATGCCTCGCGGCTCCCGCGGCAACGCTACCGGCTACAGCTCACCGACCGGCGCATCCTCCGCCGCCATCCTTCCTCTCGGCAACGCTGCCGGCTACGGCTCACCGACCGGCGCGACCGCCTCCTCCTTCACGTCTCGCGGCTCCTGGGGCTCCGTCGCCGACTGCGGCTCTCCGACCGGCACGTCCGCCGCCGCCATCCTTCCCGTCGTCTGCTGAGCTGCTTCTCCCTGCTCCTACGCAGCTTCCAGCGACTGCTCCCCGACTGCTCTTTTTGCCAGCTCTCGCTCTCTTTTTTGGTTCGCCGAGAGCTGAAGTGGAGCCCACCGTGAGGTCGCTTTTGTCCTCCTGCTGGGACTCGGCGCGGGACGTGTCTTCGTCCCTCCTCCTGGCCCCTTCCCGCCTGTCCCTGGTTTTCGCACCGGGGGACTCCGACGAGCAGGCACGTCTTCCTGCAAGTGTGGACGGCGTCTGGCAGCCGCCTAGTGGAGGGTGGCCCACTATACACTGCGGTGCAGCCAGGCACACACCGCTGTCATCCCCGCCAGCGTCTCCTTCCACGGAGACATCTACGTCCCTGGCGGGCTTTCGCACAGCTCCAACGCCGGCTCCACGCCAAGTTCCAATGCCGTCTCCATGCCGAGTTCCAATGCCGACATTGCGCACAGATCCAACGCCGCCAGTGGCAGCACCACGCCGGGCTTCGTCGCCGCCGGCATCTGCTGCTCCCCAGCCGGCATTTGCGGCTCCTCCCCCTTCGTCTTCATCTGCCGTTGTCACGCTGCCGATGACATTTGCAGCTTTCACGCCGCCGATGACATCTGCCGCTTTCACGCCGCCGATGACATCTGCCGTTTTCACGCCGCCGATAACATCTGCCGCTTTCACGGCGCCGATGACGCCTGCCGCTTTCACGGCGCCGATGACGCCATCTTCGGCTGCAGTCCCCGCCGCTTTGTCTGCTGTTTCTGGGCCTGCTTCAGCGCGCCCGCCTCCACGTCAGCCGCGGATGTGGCCGTTCCCTGGGCGTCCTCCTCGCGGGATGCACTCATCTCTTTTTCGGCCAATGATGTGGCTGTTCCGTGGCCGCCGCCACTCCAGTTCCAGCGGCGCTCAATGCGCCGCCGCCATCTGACTCTTCCTCGCTGGCTGCGGGGACATTGGGTTTGGCGACCCTCCGCCATGTCCTCCCTCCGCCCTCCCTTAAATGTTGGATTTTTTTCCATTTTATTTTCTAGGGAACATCTGGAATCTGTTCCTTGAGGGGGAGGTCCTGTGACAATCTGTCACTTAATTTCAGATAGTTTTTCGTGTTTTGTACTTTATTTCCTGTTCAGTGCTCTTATTTTGTTGTACTTCCTGTTTACTCCGCTGAGCACTGTTTTTGTCACACTCGCCGTTGATTGGCAGCGGTCCTCAGCTGCTGTCAATCAACATAGGTCTATTTATGTTTCACCTGAGCACTCCTCAGTGCTCGAAGTTAAAACCATGTTGGGAACATCTCCATGCAAGACTGCTTTCTGTTTATATCTTTTACTTTGATGAAATTAAAATCATCTTACCTGCTTTCTGCTCTCCTGGATTCTTGCATACTTGAGGTCACACAACTGCAGCCATGCGAAGTCCTAACAATTCAAATAACTATAACATTTTGAACATGCTATATGTTTACCAAACAATCTGTCACTCCTAATTGCTAAATCCCATGAAATCTTAAACGTTTAGTCTCTTATTAGAATTAGCAAAATAATATTATTTGATATTTTACGGTAATGTGTTAATAATTTCACACATAAGTCGCTCCTGCGTATAAGTCGCACCCCTGTCCAAAATATGAAAAAAACTGCGACTTATAGTTTGAAAAATACGGTAATCAGTAAGGTATGTACATACAAATAGTAAAGACTAACACATTTATTGACCTAAACGATTGTGACAAACATTCTGTTCTTAAACATGTAAAATATTGCTTCCAAAAAAGTAATAAAATCCTCAAATGTTGAACATTTTGAATAGGTTTTGAAAAACAAACTTGCTAAATGACTGACAAACTGAGTAGAGAATAAAAAAGAAACAGAAAAAAGCGATTGAAAAAACGGGGATAGCAGGTCCATTCTATGTGTCATACTTGATCATTTCGCGATATTGCCATATTTTTGCTGAACGGATTTAGTAGAGAACATCGACGATAAAGTTTGCAACTTTTGGTCGCTAATAAAAAAGCCTTGCCTTTACCGAAAGTCGCAGACGATGATGTCACAAGGGTGAGGGCTCCTCACGTCCTCACATTGTTTTTAATGGGAGTCTCCAACAAAAAGTGCTATTCGGATCGAGAAAACGACAATTTCCCCATTAATTTCAGCGAGGATGAAAGATTTATGGATGATGATATTGATAGGGAAGGACTAGAAAAAAAAAAAGAAAAAAAAAGGCGATGGCATTGGGACGGATTCAGATGTTTTTAGACACATTTACTAGGATAGTTCTTGGAAATCCCTTATCTTTCTATTGTGTTGCTAGTGTTTTAGTGAGATTAAATAGTACCCGATAGTCGGAGGGGTGTGTCCACGGGTGGCTTGAGGCCAGTCACTGAGGGAAGTCGACAGCAGCTGCATGGACGTCGCAAGCTCAGCTGATCTCCGGTAAGTGCCGACTTCTTAACACAATTTTCTCACCGAAACCTGCCAGTTGACAAGTGGTCGGGAACCATGTTCGCTTGACCGCTCTGATCCATAGTAAAGCTTCACCTCCGTTAATTTTAAACAAGGAATCACCGTGTGTTTGTGTGGCTAAAGACTAAAGCTTCCCAACTCCATCTTTCTACTTTGACTTCTCCATTATTAATTGAACAAAGTGCAAAATATTCAGCAACACAGATGTCCAGAATACTGTTTAATGGCGCAATGAAAAGAGACGACTTTTAGCCGCAAATGGTGTTGCGCTAATATTTCCTGACAGTCCGTGATGTCACGCGCACGCTTTCAACAAGAAACTCCGCGGGAAATTAAAAATTGTAATTTAGTAAACTAAACCGGCCATATTGGCATGTGTTGCAACGTTAATATTTCATCATTGATATATAAACTATCAGACTGCGTGGTAGGCAGTAGTGGGTTTCAGTAGGCCTTTAATGAATAGATGTACAAATGCAGTAGGAGTACCCTGCTTATCCATCAAGTGTACTTATACACACATGTGCATGGTGTTCAGTTGTAATAACAATGATTAAACTGGGAAAAATGTGATACACATACAAATATAGTTTGCATTATTATTCTTGCGAAGACGACAATTAAAGTCACCTTGTAATTCCACCGTCTGTTAGTTTTGAAAAAGAGAATACCAACATACAAGAAACTATTATCTGCTGGTGAAGAACACATACACACAAACAAAGTTATATTTGGGAAAAAGCAATGATAAAAAGCATGGGAATGGATGGTAGTCTAAAAGCACCAAAAGAGTCACACTACACTTAAAAATTGTAAAATCAAGAAGCCAAAGTTGACATGCAACAATTCCTATCATGATCCGTGGGCCGGATCATGTTTTGTTTAACTTCTGTTACTTCTGGACTCCCTTAGTTCCTGTTTTGTTTTGTGTTTTGGGTATTTTTTGGTTTCTATAAGGATTAATTGGGTTCACCTCCCTCTGGTTAGTGGTCCTGCGATGAGGTGGCGACTTGTCCTGGGTGTACCCCGCCTTCCGCCCGATAGTAGCTGAGATAGGCGCCAGCGCCCCCCGCAACCCCAAAGGGAATAAGCGGTAGAAAATGGATGGATGGATGGTTAGTGGTCAGCACGCTCACCTGATGCCGAACACTAATCAGAGAGCTATTTATTGACGTTGCTCGCCACACTATGTCTGACTTCATTGTTTGCATTTGCAAGAGTTACGTTGGCATTCTTGTTTCCTAGTTTATGATTTCTGTGCTAAGTGGTTACCTTAGCTTCCCGTGTGATCGGCACATTTTTCCTTTTGCTTGTTTCCTGTTTTGCTATGATTTATGATAAATAAATCATCTCCAACTAACGCTTTCGTCCAGAGTCATCCGTCTGCATCCTGGGAGAAAGACCGCTCATAACGATGCGACCCCCTCGTGAGAATTCATCCAATTTCGTTGTACTGTTGTATAATGGCAATAAAAGCTACACTTATAATGCAACTTAAAGGCCTACTGAAATACGATTTTTTTATTCAAACGGGGATAGCAGGTCCATTCTATGTGTCATACTTGATCATTTCGCGATATTGCCATATTTTTGCTGAAAGGATTTAGAAGAGAACATCGACGATAAAGTTCGCAACTTTACAAGCCTTGCCTGTACTGGAAGTAGCAGACGATGTGCGCGTGATGTCACGGGTTGTGGAGCTCCTCACATCCTCACATTGTTTACAATCATAGCCACCAGCAGCGAGAGCGATTCAGACCGAGAAAGCAACGATTTCCCCATTAATTTGAGCGAGGATGAAAGATTTGTGGATGAGGATAGTGAGAGTGAAGGACTAAAAAAAAAAGAGAGGGCAGTGGGAGCGATTCAGATGTTATTAGACACATTTACTAGAATAATTCTGGAAAATCCCTTGTCTGCTTATTGTGTTACTAGTGTTTTAGTGAGATTATATAGTCGTACCTGAAAGTCGGAGGGGTATGGCCACGGGTGTGGTGACCGCCAGTGTCTCTGAGGGAAACCCCGAAGGAGGCAAGAGAGCCGCAGCTGCCTCTTAGACAGCTGCAGGAGGAACGACACAACCTCCGCTCAAGTCTAAGGTAAGAGCTGACTTATTACCACAATTTTCTCACCGAAACCTGCCGGTTGACATGTGGTAGAGAACCATGTTCGCTTGACCGCTCTGTTCCATATTAAAGCTTCACCGTCATCTTTAGGGAATGTAAACAAAGAAACACCGGCTGTGTTTGTGTTGCTACAGCCGGCCGCAATACACCGCTTTCCACCAACTGTTTTCTTCTTTGTAGTCTCCATTATCAATTGAACACATTGCAAAAGAGTCAGCAACATATATGTCCAGAATACTGTGTAATTATGCCATTAAAGCAGACGATTTATAGCCGTGATCTGTACTGGAAGAAAATGTCGCTACAACCCGTGATGTCACGCGCACGGGTCATCATACGCGTCATCATTCTGTGACGTTTTCAACAGGATACTCCGCGGGAAATTTAAAATTGCAATTTAGTAAACTAAAAAGGCCGTATTGGCATGTGTTGCAATGTTAATATTTCATCATTGATATATAAACTATCAGACTGCGTGGGTTTCAGTATGCCTTTAAATCCACAATACGTATATTAAACATGTGGACATTACAAAAAGATAAAACTATCAATATTCCTACAATCTAGTGACAGGCAATTAAAGACATTGTGTTCAGTATTAGAATAATATGTGGATTAACAGTATTTACCTAGATGTAGACTTAGACAAACTTGAATGATCCACAAAGGAAATTGTTCACAAGACATGGATGAAAACATTTGTCATCATACAAAATAACCTAAATATACTATTCTGAAAATCTTACAATGATAAAAAGTAGAAGTAGAAAAAGATGTCTGAGAGTATTTTTTATAATAAACAAGGTAAAATATGTGTTAGATTATAGGGCAATGCATTTATTGTATTGTGCACTTATATTGCCATATATCAGCTACTGTGTGAAAGTGTGGGGGAACACATATAAGAGTAACATAAAGGCATTGTATCAACTACAGAAAAGAGCTATAAAGATTATTCATAAAGTGGATTACTTAGAACACACTAAAATATAATTTATTAATTCTGGTCTATTAAAACTACAGGAACTAGTAAAGCTACAGACACTGTGTGTCAGTCATGTTTAAGGCTAAAAGTAAAACATTACCAGCAAATTTACCAAAACTGTTTGTCATCACTTCTGAGAATACAGAGCATAGAAGAAAAGGTCATTTCAAACAGCAATATTCAAGGACAACTTTAAAACAAATGTGTGCCTCAGTGGTGGGAGTAAAACTGTGGAATGCTCTTTACAATGAGATAAAATACTGTAAAAATATATTCCAATTGAAAATAATATATAAAGATTGAACAATAACATCATATGGACAGCCATAAGTGTTTAAATTTTCCTTTCTATATATTATTTTACTTATTTTTTGTCTTGTTTTGTATCATTCCGTGAGGTGTATATTATTATTAATATAATTTTCTTTGTTCGGTTTATACTTTACGAAGTTTTGCGCTTGTTGTGTTTTTCTTGAGTTGTTTTGATTGTTTCCATTACATTTGTATGTATTTGTTGGTTTATATGATATCCATGAAGTAAGACTACTTGTTATGTCAAAGCGGGCAGGAAAATATAAGAGTTTTCTTCATCCTGCCCCTTCTCAGGCATTGTTGTGTGGATTTAAAATTGTATAATTGAGATGCTCACGCTCACCTGGATGGTGGGAAGGGCACTGTGAGGATCATGTTCTTTGATTTCTCCGGTGCCTTTAACACCATTCAGCCAATTCTGATGAGTGACAAGTTGCTCAGGATGGGTGGCAGTTCTTCCATTGTCTCCTGGATCACTGATTACTTGTCTGACAGGCCCCAGTTTGTGCGACTGGGGAGTTCCCTGTCAGATACTGTGGTCAGTGGTGTAGGTGCTCCACAGGGGACTGTCCTGTCTCCTTTCCTGTTCAAACCTGTACACCTCAGACTTCCAGTACAGTTCCAGGTTCTGCCACCTGCAGAAATATTCTGACGACTCTGCTGTGGTCGGGTGTGTCAGAGAGGGACAGAAATTGAAGTATAGGACACTGATTGCTGACTTTGTGGAGTGGTCTCAGGCGAACCATCTGGTCCATAACGTGGACAAGACCAAGGAGCTGGTTATCGACTTCAGGAAGAGTATGACCCCGGTGGAGCCCATCAAGATCCAGGGCCGGGAGGTGGCAGTGGTGGGGCAATATAAGTACCTGGGAATTCGTTTGAACAGCTGACTGGACTGGAAGGATAACTGCAATGCTGTTTACAAGAAGGGAATGAGCAGACTCTTTTTCCTGAGGAAGCTTAGGTCCTTTAATGTGTGCAGCAAGCTGTTGGAGATCTTCAATCAGTCTGTTGTGGCCAGTGCCCTGCACTTCGCTGTGGTTTGTTGGGGGAGCAGCACCAGCAAAAGGGACTCAAACCGGATTAAAAAACTGATCCGGAAAGCTGGCCAAACTATTGGCTCGCAGTTGGAGGCGTTTGTATCAGTGAGGGACGGGAGGACACTGGACAAACTGCTGGCCATCATGGAAGATCCTGCCCACCCACTCCACCAGACAATTGAGGGACAGCAGAGTTCATACTCCAACAGGCTCCTTCAGCTTCCTTCCCGCACTGTGCGATTCAAGAACTCCTTCATTGCTCCATCCAGCTGTATAATGACTCCCCATTCAGCAACAGATAATATCCGTCTATTACCTGACAACTTCTATGTCAGCTACTTTTCTCTGTTTTTAATGTCTATATTCTATTTTCTGCTGGACTTACTCTCTTTTTTATGCTGGGGCTGCCAAATATACTGTGATAAGGTACATAGCAATTAGTATATATGTTATAGACATATTATATCCGTATATATAATATACTGTACACATATTAAGTATATATTGTATGTATTCGCAGATATGTTATATTTTACATTGCTATACCTAGTCTATCTATACCTGCATTGTCCTTTCCATCCTTACACTTTCCATCATTGTAACTAAGTTACTGTGTTGAACAATTTCCCTTGTGGATCATTAAAGTTAGTCTAAGTCTAAGTCTAGGTATAATTGTCTATCGATCAAAGATGCACATCAATGAATGAGATGAATAAAAAAATGAAATGAATGAAATGAAAATTAATTGTTCATCTTTTTTAACTGCAGGGTGTGGCTTAAAACCTAAACTAAACCATACAATCAACAACATGACTTTAATATTATTTGTAGTATTGTTAAAACAATTGTTGCATATTACATTTTAATGCTGGTAAAAAAAATGTTTTAATCCGTTGGCCGTATTTAAAATCAAGATATATTTCAGAAGCAAAAAAAGGCTTATTTCTAAGTTTGTTAGTTTGACTATTATATACAGTAAGATTAAATGTAGCATTTTAAACATTACAACATTTTCCTGAAAATAGCGGACAGTGTTAGGGTTAGGTAGAAACTGATGGGATGTTGCGATGTAATTGTATGATCAATTGTCTCAGCATCATCCAACGATGGGAGCGTAGTTACATTCAATAATTGAAGGATGTGACTATTTTGAATCTTACCACAGAGCAAATTTGATTTATGTAATGGCAATGCGCCCCTGCTTATATGACTGCTTCTATTTATCTTTCATTGTTATCTCTTACAACAGCAATCATCTTTTCAAACACACGCTAAAATGACTTTATTATGAATAAAAAGAAGGGAATAAGCGGTAGAAAATGGATGGATGGAAGAACACCTATTCTTGTATTATTATTATATTTTTTAACTCTATACTGTCACGAATGGAAATGGATTGTCTTTCCAGGTTGTAAAAATGGATGTCTGTCTCCTCTACATCAACGTCAACATTTTCAACTTGCTTCCTCAGGGGGTCAGAGCTTCCGCATTTTGCATGGAAAAGGCTGACCCCAACTGAACCCCACCCCATAAAACCCATCATGGTAGAACAAGACATTCTTCTATCCTTCTTGGGTGGTCCCACACACACACACACACACACACACACACACACACACACACACACACACACACACACACACACACACACACACACACACACACACACCATTTTTTTTAAGAGTTCCGGGGATACTGTAATTTCCTGTTAAATTAAATGTATAGAGATGACATAAACACTTCTTTCAAAGACCTGTCAAAATAAATATATTAAATATATAGAGATGAAGGGCAGCACGGTGGCAGAGGGGTTAGTGCATGTGTCTCACAATACGAAGGTCCTGAGTAGTCCTGAGTTTAATCCCGGGCTCGGGATCTTTCTGTGTGGAGTTTGCATGTTCTCCCCGTGACTGAATGGGTTCCCTCCGGGTACTCCGGCTTCCTCCCACCTCCAAAGACATGCACCTGGGGATAGGTTGATTGGCAACACTAAATTGGCCCTAGTGTGTGAATGTGAGTGTGAATGATGTCTTTCTAACTGTGTTGGCCCTGTGATGAGGTGGCGACTTGTCCAGGGTGTACAACGCCTTCCGCCCGAATGAAGCTGAGATAGCAGCACCCCCGTGACCCCAAAAGGGAACGAGCTGTAGAAAATGAATGGATGGATGTAGAGATGACATAGACACTAAAACAAGAATAAACCAAAGAGGTACAACAAAAAGCACGCACAAGGCGGATAACCAACCTAAGAGAGCTAGCATGGGAGCTAGAAAACAAAAGGAACTTAGCATGGAAACTAACAAAAACAAAAAGGGCTGTCACGCCAAATTTCTTCTCCCTATAAAAACCTTCCCCCCCATTTACTTCCGGGGTCATGATTTATACAAACGTTTTGTTAATGCTATATTATAAAAATATAACGCTATTTTATAAAAATATAACGCTAAATTATAAAAATACAGACGTTTTGTTAACGCTATATTATAAACATTTTTAAAAAACAATTTACAAACACAAGCTATGGGATGACATAAGAGGAAACGTGACCCTGGAAGTAAATGCGTCATCCCATAGCTTGTGTTTTGTTTGTAAATTGTTTTTTTATTTTTTTTATAAAATAGCGTTAACTAAACGTCTGTATTTTTATAATATAGCGTTATATTTTTATAATATAGCGTTAACAAAACGTCTATTAATTGTGACCCCGGAAGTAAATGGGTGGCGGGAGGGTGGTTGCAGGGGGGACGAAATTTGGCGTGACAGGGCCTAGTGTGGAAGCTAGCGGGTAGCGGGCAGGAAAACAGAAGTCATACTTGTAATATGAAAACAAACTGGAAGCAGGGAACAAAAAACAGTAAGCTACAAACATCTAACAAATATAGCTTACCGCTACGCTGCAAAGACACGACACGGTACGACACGACAGGAGCGACAATACATGACATCGACATGACAATAATCCAGTACTGACTGGAGGACAAAAACAGGTAAAAAAAGGAGCGGGCTGATTGACAACAGGTGTGGCCAGGTGCCAATCAGCCGCAGCGCTGAGCGCTGACAGGAAATACTACACACACTGGAAAAAACTACAACGCAAACAAACTGCCAGCCTGACTAAATATAAATTAGCCTTGAAATTAACACTTGATGCTTATAATCACAGCAGTATGATGATTCTGTGTCAACATTAAAATATTCTTGTTCATCCTGCGTTAATATATGCTCATTTTAAACTATCATGCAGAGAAGGAAATCACAACTAAGTCCATCTATCCATCCAATTCCTACCGCTTATTCCCTTCGGGGTCGCGGGGGGTGCTGCGACCTATCTCAGCTACAATCGGGCAGAAGGCGGTGTACACCCTGGACAAGTCGCCACCTCATCGCAGGGCCAACACAGACAACTTTCACGGTCACATTCACACAACCTATCCCCAGGTGCATGTCTTTGGAAGTGGGAGGAAGCCAGAGTACCCAGTGGGAACCCACTCAGTCATTTACCAAAACTTTGTTTATTAAACATTTGATAAGCATTTGCACAGACATTCATGTCTTTTAAATCAGAAAGTCCAAGATTGTCAGAGACATTTTAATCCAAGCTATTAGTGCACTTTTATGCATGATGTCACTAAGATGACATATCAAAACAACACGAAATTTAAGTGCACTTTTGTGCATGATGCATACTTGCCAACCCTCCCGGATTTTCCGGGAGACTCCCGAAACTCAGCACCTCTCCTGAAAACCTCCCGGGACAAATTTTCTCCCGAAAATCTCTCGAAATTCAGGCGGCGCTGGAGGCCACGCCCCTCCAGCTCCATGCGGACCTGAGTGACGTGTCGACAGCCTGTTTTTACGTCCGCTTTCCCACAATATAAACAACGTGCCTGCCCAATGACTTTATTACTGTAGAATGATCAAGGGCGAGTTCTTGGTTTCTTATGTGGGTTTATTGTTAGGCAGTTTCATTAACGTCCTCCCAGCGCGGTAACAACACACAACAGCAGACACGGTTTCGTCTACCGTAAAGTAGTCCGTCTGCCGTAAACAGCAATGTTGTGACATTCTTCAACAGGAAAATCTACTGTACATGCATATGTGACAATAACATCTACGGGTTTTAGAGAGTGCAGTGCCAAACTGCACACACAACAAGGAGACGAAGCAGAAGAACGAGGAAGATACAGCCATGGCGACGCCGCTGACGAGTAAGATGAAGAAATACGCTTGTAAGATCCAAGACGCAGATGCGATTGGACCTGGATAGCCTCCGGGAAGAAGTAGTGGTCTACCAAGTGCTTTGCAGTGAAGATCTTCCTCAGGAAGCAAAGATTGACCAGTTTTGGGCCATGCCAGGGAGAGATGGAAGATTCCAGACTCTAGTGCATTTGATGAAAGCACTTTTGTGCGTGCCACACAGCAATGTATCATCAGAGAGGGTGTTCAGCATGGTTAGAAAAATAGTGACAGAGAATAGAACAAGGATAGACAATTCAACCCTTAACTCAACAATGAGTAGATGAATGTTATGTGTGTATGTGTGTAAATGCATGAACACTGAAATTCAAGTATTTCTCTTATAGTGTATGTATATATATATATATATATATATATATATACATAGCTAAAATTCACTGAAAGTTAAGTATTTCTTATATATATATATATATATATATATATATATATATATATATATATATATATATATATATATATATATATCATCATGAAATATTTGACTTGGTGAATTCTAGTTTTAAATATACTCCTCCCCTCTTAACCACACTCCCAATCATGCCCCCAACCACGCCCCCCACTTCCCGAAATCGGAGGTCTCAAGGTTGGCAAGTATGGCATGATGTCACACAAAATATTTAGAAAAATGTAAAATAAAACTAGCTGCATAGTAGGAAATCAAATTGTGTATGTCCTTTGCTATGTGGTAGGTTACTACAGACCTTACTGTATCTCCTGTTTTTTGACGATTTTTGGTTGATGTGGAAATGGGAAATGCCAGGCTCAATTGGGTCAGTGCTGGTTGCTTCGGCATTTTGTTAGGTGTGGCACCGGCCGCAGATGTTGACATGGGAAGTTTCAAGCACTCCTTATTCTCTAGCGGGTGACTTTTCAAATGATGCAACAAATTAGTAGTGTTGCTACTTTTTGTAGCAACGCTTTTGCCGCATACTTGACATATTACGGCGGTCTGTTCGACATCTTCCCGCTTGAAGCCAAACCACCGCCAGGCTGTTTTTCTTGGGAATTCATTCCATCCATCCATTTTCTACGGCTTATTCCCTTTTGGGGTCGCGGGGGGCGCTGGTGCCTATCTCAGCTACAATCGGGCGGAAGGCAGCGTACACCCTGGACAAGTCGCCACCTCATCGCAGGGCCAACACAGATAGACAGTTTTCTTTCTTTATTTGTTACCCGCTTGCATCACAGCTAACTTTACACATGCCGCTACCTCTCTGCTCGGCGAGGGCGTATGACAGTAGCGTGACAGTGGGTGACGTAACAAGGTGCGCTTGTTTTATCACTCTGTGAAAAGTAGAGACAAGAAAGAGTGAGAAAAGCCTGCAGTGTAATGCCTGCAGCTAAAAGGCACTGCGTGCGAACGTATACCCAAATACTCACGAAATAGTAATTTTCTATGTCGTACAGAGACAAACCCGCGAAATATCGAGTGTATTCGATATATCGCCCAGCCCTAATCATATATTATCAAATCATAGATGCCAGAAGGCGGGACATGCAGACCGGATGCCAGGGGGCGGGGATTACAGGTAGTAAATCATTTTGATTGATGGGTTTTTGACAGTTTGACACAAAGTATATCCTATATCAGCGGTCACCAACGTGGTGACCAGGTAGCCCGTAAGGACCGGATGAGTAGCCCGCTGGCCTGTTCTAAAAATAGCTCAAATAGCAGCACTTACCAGTGAGTTGCCTCTAATTTTTAAATTGTATTTATTTACTAGCAAGCTGGTCTCGCCTTGCTCAACATTTTTAATTCTAAGAGAGACGAAACTCAAATAGAATTTGAAAATCCAAGAAAATATTTTAAAGACTTGGTCTTCACTTGTTTAAATGAATTCATTATTTTTTTACTTTGCTTCTTATAACTTTCAGAAAGACAATTTCAGAGAAAAAATACAACCTTAAAAATGATTTTAGGATTTTTAAACGCATACCTTTTTACCTTTTAAATTCCTTCCTCTTCTTTCCTGACAATTTAAACGCATACCTTTTTACCTTTTAAATTCCTTCGTCTTCTTTCCTGACAATTTAAATCAATGTTCAAGTATTTTTTTTTTATTGTAAAGAATAATAAATACATTTTAATTGAATTCTCCATTTTAGCTTCTGCTTTTTCGACAAAAAATATTTGAGATATATTTCTTCCAACTTATGATTAGAATTCAAAATAATGATTCTGGAAAATCTAGAAAATCTGTAGAATCAAATGTAAATCTTATTTCAAAGTCTTTTGAATTCCTTTAAAAAAAATTGTTCTGGAAAATCTAGAAGAAATAATGATTTGTCTTTGTTAGACATATAGCTTGGTCCAATTTGTTATATATTCTAACAAAGTCCTGATTGGATTTGAACCTATTTAAAACATGTCATCAAATTTTTTAAATTAATCTTAATCAGGAAAAATTACTAATGAGGTTCCATAAATTCTTTTTTAAATTTTTTCAAAAAGATTCAAATTAGCTGGTTTTTCTCTCCATTTTTTTTCCGTTGAATTTTGAATTTTAAAGAGTCGAAATTGAAGATAAACTATGTTTCAAAATTTAATTTTCATTTTTTTCGTGTTTTTTCCTCTTTTAAACCGTTTAATTAAGTGTTTTTTCCCATCATTTATTCTCTACAAAAAAAACCTTCTGTAAAAGGAAAAAAAATGTACGACGAAATGACAGACAGAAATACCCATTTTTTTTATATATATATAGATTTATTTATTAAAGGTAAATTGAGCAAATTGGCTATTTCTGGCAATTTATTTAAGCGTGTATCAAACTGGTAGCCCTTCGCATTAATCAGTACCCAAGAAGTAGCTCTTGGTTTCAAAAAGGTTGGTGACCCCTGTCCTATATTCTCTCTTATGCTGATTAGCCACATTTTAAAGAGCATGCAGAGATACATAAGGTCTGCTTAAAATGCAGTTACAGCAGTCTTGGGAAGTTAATGAAAAAAACATTAAGCCACTAATGACAATGTTTTTGACCCGCCGTTAAGACTAATTATTTGCTGCTGTTGTAGACCACACACCAGGAGACTTGGCGGTTAATTGAATAGAAGCGTTAATTGGAGCATTTCTGATAGGGGTCTACAAACCCGAATTAGTGTACACAGCCATTACTGCAGGTCATTCCTCAATGGTTGCTGTTTTATTAACAGGGGAGAGGTAGATCAGGAAGGGCACATGTGCTCTTTTTGCAGGATAAAGGAGGAGGTGGCGTAGGAGCAGGAGGAAGAGGAGGGGCGGGTAGGGGTGTGGCGTCATCGTTGTGCATCCCAATCAATCAGCCGCTGGGCGCTGAGGGCTTTACCGACTTGTGCATGCAAACCCATCGCAAGGAGCCACTTGGAACCCTGCCTGGCTGCACTTCTTCTTCCTCTTCCACACAAAAGAGCTGCATCCTTTACATGCAAGAGTGATGCAGAGCGAGTGTGCATCAATGACAAACAGTACACGTATGTCGGGGGGTGGGGGGGAGAACGCGGCCTGTGATTATTAAAGCCTCTAATGTCTGGATCGTATTAATTTCATACTGATATGAGATTGATGTGGCCTTGATGAAAGCAAATGGCACGGATGCATTTCCCAGGTGTCTAATTAGAAGCAAATGTCCATGGTTGGGGGGGAGTACAGGGGTGGGGAGGTCCTTATGTGATTGTGGTCAAAGCTGTAATGAACACAAACTAGCAGCTGCTCACAAATCACGCTCTGCAAGGTAAAGTGAGCAATAACGATCTGAAAGTACGCCGTGTCATAAAATGCTACTGTTTGGCTCACTGCCTTGGGTGTAGTGCAGTATGCGGTATAAAGCTGTGTAAAAAAAAAAAATAGTAGTCTGAATGTAATGTGCAGGACAGGATTGTAGAATGTAAAAATTTATGTTGCAATACCAAAGCTGTCGGCGGTGAAAAGATGATAAAACAAGTAAAAAATTGTTTAAAGTGTCGCTGATTAAGAATGACACTAACTCTCCCGTCCAAAGGCAAAACCTAGTAACTCACTTCTAGCTGATTTTGAGAAAACAAAGGAAAACCAATCTATCTTGAGGCTGTCTTACAAAGATCTACAAAGTCATCAAACGTATAGATGTTTTCTTGAGCTTTCATTTTCTTGCCGATTGAGCCATGGATTGAATCTGCTCTCATGAACGTGTGCCCTTTCTCCAGATATTTTATCACAATCTCGGGTGGGCCCCATTCTGCGTTTGCACATTGGGCAAAAGCCGTGTACAGCATCCAGTTTTTATTTTGACCTCCACAGTTATCTGCCCAAAAGAGTATGCAAGGGGAAGAATCAAGAACAATACATTTAATGAAGGTGCTTGCAACGTCCTGGGCCAATCTTCCAAATATCGCCTTGTGCCATAATATCACATAATCAGGTTGACCGCCGGCCCCCATTCGTGCAAATGTCTCATTAAAGACAATACGGCGACTGACAAAGAAGCTCAGATTGGTCCCTTGAGATACTAGGTTTTTCTGTTGTATCTACGCGGTTATGTGGTAGTTGCTAGGTCCTGCCATGCGCCTAACAGCTTACTTACGGAACAAATTACAATATCGCATACACTAATGCAAAACATATCACCTCGGAACTCCAAAATTATTATCAGCTCAGTTTTGACCAAAATTGAGTTACTAGGTTTTGCCTTTGGGCGGGAGAACTGTATACATTTACACACTCTCTGTGGTGGGAGCTTCAAACATGTTTAGTTCAGTTCAGTTCAGTTCAGTTCAGTTTCAGTCCAACAGGCATACAATACAACGTAATGCATCACACAGTTCCAGTTGTTTCATTACAGCGCGCCCGAAAAGGAGTAGGAAGAAGCAGAGTTTATTTAATCCTACCCCTTTTTATGCCATAACAATTTTATCCAATTTCCTTGTTCTCTGCAACAGAGCTGTGAACAGATAAATAATAAATAAATTATATACAATAGTAAACATACACATATTAAATACATAAATCATCTTTGTCTCAATAAAAAAATAGGGGAAAAAAGTGTTCAAGATGTTCATCATAGTTCTTGTCCTGTGAACTTTGGTTAATCTGTTCCATAATTAAACAAGTTACATTGAAGTACATTATTTTTACACGCTACTACCCCTTTCAGTCTATTCACTTAACCATAGGGCTGAGGCCCATTGCTGCGCTGCGAGCTGCCAAAAATATTTGTTTCTCATCTGTGGTCCGTTTGGGCCACAGGGGTAGTCAGTTATAATACACTTTTCCACCACTTGTGGCAGTAATGGCAATATAAACAGAAGAAGTCAGGAGCTAAAGTCATAAAAAAGTTTCTTAAGTGCAAAAATTATGACTAAAGTGGTGAAGCTGTATTTTCATTTTATTCAATATTTAATCTAGAAACAGAGACAGTGGGATATTTTGAGAGGGGATGAAGACAAAATCGAGCATTCAAATGCTGATAAGTAAGATTTGAGAGTTGACATGATAGTACACTGTAAAAAAAAAATGTAGATTTTACACTTAAAAGCTGTAACAGAATATGGGCCACAGCCGTACTCAGCTGTAATACACTCCTCTGCCACTTGTGGCAGTAATGACAATAAAAACAAACAGAAGAAGTCTGGAGCAAGGGTCATAGAGAAGTTTCTTAAACTCCATAATTATGCTGTAAGCTGTATTTTCACTCAAACTTTACTTTTATTGAAACATAACTTTACCATACAATTGTTTGTGTTTTTATGCTACATTAATGTATATGAAAAAAAAACAAAACGGTACAACTGTTATTTTTTAAGGTAAAATTCTGGCGACTGAGACACTATTTTATTTTTCTCGTAAAATCTGCAGTCGTTTTTTGACAGTCCATTATTATAAATTGAAAAACTTTACCACTGTTATTTTTACGGTAAAAATTTTGGCTGCCAATTTTTTATTGTAAAATCTAAAGGTATTTTTTTTTTTTTTTACAGTGTATTACTGTAAACGGAAAAATCTTACCACAGTTATATTTAGGGGAAAATTCTGGGAACTGAGCTGACAGGTTTTTTTGTTTGTTTTTTTTTTACAGCTGGCTGTTGTATTTACTTACTGTAAATTGGAAATTTGGTACCACTGTTTTTTCTTTAATTTTAAAACTCTGGTGACATCTTTGATAAAAAAATCACTTACGATTTTGGTTTACAGAGTAAACAACTAAAAACTAAGGTTTTGGGCATTGTTTTCTCTAAACACATACATTTGTCTAAATATGGCCTAAAACACACATTATTGTGGGTTTCCTTGATGTCGTCTTCATCACAGAAGGGATAATCTAATCTGTGGGGGAAAATTCCTATGCCATTTTCAAGTATGTTTTTTCTTTTTGAGTCTTCAGCTTTAAGCGTCCCTCTGTCTCCGACTCCCTCGTCATGTGACATGAGTGCGTTTCTGTTATGATTGTGCTTATTAGTTTCGATGACCCACCTTATATTTCCTATAATTGGCCAGTCCGTAATGTTTAGCCAATTATGACTCATCATATGAACACCAACCAATTATCACGGATTTTCTTCGTCTGTATGGATCTTGTCATTCATCCAGGTCATTGTATTTTCTTCATATTTTTTCTGGCCTGGACTCGCTGTGAAAATAGTTAAGCTGCAAGAATTGTGACTCGTTCAAAAAGTAGTGAAGCTCATGCCAAGCTACTGGGAGATGTAGTTAAGCTACGTAACTTGTAACTGCCAATCACGGTATATATGTACCGTAAAATCAAAAAAGTCGAATTATATATAGTATCAGTATAGATTCTCAATCATCCAGGTCATGGTATTCCGCAAACGCTGAATTTTAAGTTGAATTGAGACATATTTTTGTTGCTGGAGTTTATTTTTGTGGAATTACACAACATTTATTGTCATCAAATCAAATCTGGTTAAAACTATTTCAGAACTTTATCAAAATATAATGAGAAGACAATTTTAGGTTCTTGTTGAGAGCTCAAGTGCTGTTCAAACAGACACAATCTGAATGTAATACATCCCACTTTATGCAAAATTGACTTTTTAATTATGTTCTAAGAGTAATAGAAGTTGCTGTCAAAATGTGATTTATTATTATTGTATCTCACATAGCTATGCTAGTGTTGCTAACATTTGTGTCCTCCTGTCCCACTCTTTTTATTAAGCTGTTGTATGTAATATATGGCATCTGTTACATCGGACTAGTGCAGAGGTGCAGTCAGGCATACATGATACGTCATCATTGATACAACTGAATGGAATTTGAACAAAGACTGTTGTTGAGCTGGTATAAACTTCACTTCAAGGTATCTTAACAACTGTTGTTTTTCACCACAAAAGAGCAAAAACATCCTTGTCTGGGCATGTCCTACTTTTAGATCATTTGGATACTGCACCATCCTCTTAGTTTAGAGACGTCCCATCTACAGTAAGTGTGTGAGCATGACCTGACAAAACCTGCCTACGTGAGAAGCAAAACATCCAGTTGTGATCAATATAAAGTCCTCAGAATACAGTGACCTGGATAAATGAGAATATTTAAAGGCTTGATTAGTCATGTCAGAGACAGAGACAACTAATTAGCATCAAAGCTTTAGACCATGGGTGTGAAATGTATGGCCCACAGGCCGTAACAGGCTCACAAACAGATTTGATTGATTAATTGTTTGATACTTTTATTAGTAGATTGCACAGTTCAGTACATATTCCGTACAATTGACCACTAAATGGTAACACCCGAATAAGTTTTTCAACTTGTTTAAGTCGGGGTCCACGTTTAATCTGGCCCACGGCCTGCAAAATGGGTTTAGGACAGCTGCGATTTTTTTTTTTTTTTTGAAAGAAACTGCTGTTCTAAATGTGTCCACTGGATGTCGCAATAGCAATTTCAGTGTAACCCACATCACACATGACATTGTTTAAAGACGAAGTGTCAGCTGACTTTAAGCGCTCTCTGGATCTGTTGCTGCATTCTACTAGTTAGATGCTCCTGTTGTGGCTGGCGGGAGACTAATGCTGGAGTGATGCAAAAAACCTTCTTCCATTGTAAATTTTCCACTCAACAGATAAGATAATCAAACGGTAAAATGCTGAGACTTAAGTCAACCTAACCATTAGGGCTGTGAATCTTTGGGTGTCCCACGATTCGATTTAATATCGATTCTTGGGTCACGATTCGACAATATATCAATTTTTTTCGATTCGATTCAAGATTCAAAAACGATATTTTTCAGATTCAAAACGATACTGTTTTCATTCAATACATAGGATTTCAGCAGGATCTACCCCACTCTGCTGACATGCCAGCAGAGTAGTAGATTTAAAAAAAAAAAAGCTTTCATATATGTAAAGGACAATGTTTTATCAACTGATTGCAATAATGTACATTTGTTTTAACTATTAACCGAACCAACACATTTGTCCACTTCCTGTTCTAAATGTGTAAACAATTTAAAGGCCTACTGAAACCCACTACTACCCATCACGCAGTCTGATAGTTTATATATAAATGATGAAATATTAACATTGCAACACATGCCAATATGGCCTTTTTAGTTTACTAAATTGCTATTTTAAATTTCCTGCGGAGTTTCCTGTTGAAAACGTCGCGGAATGATGACGTTTGGACACACTGTGTTGTCAAGCTTATGAGATGCGATGCAAGTGTAAGCCACTGTGACACTATTGTTCTTTTTTATTATTTTTATAAATGTCTAATGATAATGTCAGTGAGGGATTTTTAATCACTGCTATGCTGAAAGTATAATTAATATTGATACTGTTGTTGATAATATTCATTTTTGTTTCATTACTTTTGATTTGTTCTGTGTCGTGTTTGTCTCTCAATTGCTCTGTTTATTGCAGTTCTGAGTGTTGCTGGTTTGGAATTGGATTGCATTGTTATGGTATTGCTGTGTAGTGGTTTGTTAGATTGATTTAAAAAAATTTAAAAATTTTTAAAAAGCAATTAAAAAAAAAATCGATTTTTTAAAAATGAGAATCGATTCTGAATCACACAATGTAAACGATTCAGTTCGTATTCGAATCAATTTTTTCCCACACCCCTACTAACCATCATCTTTGGAGTTAGAGTTCCGTGCAGCGCTCGCAGTTTGTTGACGGCACGATGTGCACCCTGAAGTCCATTGTGAAAATATGTGTTTCTACATTTGTTGTTTGTTCTATTTTATGCTATGCTTAAATCTACCATGTTTATTAGTTAAGTTTGTAGTTTTGTTAAACATACATTTTGATCTTTGTTTTGTTAAAATTATAATTGTAATATTTGAATGGTGATAAATACATGTGTTGTGGCAGTTGCGGATGTCACCAATGTGGGGGTTTGATGAAACACTCGATTGCTTTTCCAAACACGTCTTTATTGGTGAACTACCAACATGACAAATACTAAATAGGAAGCGCTTAAAGTTTAATAGCTTTGTAAATACACTGAGACAAAGTCTAACTTCATTGTGTTCTTTATGGTGTTTTTGAAACTGCATACATTTTTTTCTCAGAACTTTCAACCAACTTGTGTTTTGTCAGGAGGATTATTTGTAACGTGTACATTTTCAGAATGTACTTGTTTTGGCCAAAGTACAGTAAGACAAAGAAAACAATTTTGAAGTTGTCTTTACTTTTAAATTATTATGCCATGATTTTAACAGTCCTGCCTGCGTGGGAATAGATTTTCCTCTATGCGGCCCCTGAGCTAAAATGAGTTTGACGCCCCTGCTTTAGACACACTATGTGAAGCATATTTTCGAAGTTGAGTTTACAACTGACTAAACTCTAATGACATGGCTAGATTTTTAATAAAACACTTCCAATACACTTATGAGTAAAATAGTATAAATCTCAAATCATGTCATTCCTTTATGGAGGTTAAAAAAAGTACAATTTAAAAGTAGTTTACAGATGACCGGTACGCCCAATTGGTGGCAAATTTTCTTTGCATACTCATTACTTTGAATAGACTATCTTTAAATCTGGAAAGGTTGCAACCTGACTGTATAGTGTAGTATAGTACAGGGGTGTCAAACATACGGCCCACGGGCTGAATCAGGCCCGGGAACAGGTTTTATCCGGCCCGCAGGAGGAGTTTGCTAAGTATAAATGAGCCAACATTTTTGAATGAAAGAAACTACTGTTCTAAATGTGTCCACTAGATGTCACAATAGCAATTCTTTGTAGATTATGCTACATATGTAAAAAAACAACAAAAAAAACCCGTTAGTGTATCAGTCAAGGAAAATTAGCAAAATATATAAACAACGTCCTGTGATTTGATTTTTATTAATTTTTATATCTTGATAGATTGAAAATTAACACCAATGTGCTGACTGGTGAAAATGATCAAATACCGTATTTCCTTGAAATGCCGCCGGGGCGCTAATTAATTTAAAACCTCTTCTCACTCCTGCGCTTACCAATGGCATGCGGTAAAAGTAAGCATGTGCTAATTATTTTAAAACCTCTTTTCACCCCGGCACTTACCAAAGGCATGCAGTAAAAATTTGAGTGTTATATAAACTTGGACCTTAAATCCTACTGAGTAGCTCTTAATGTTCTTCCCTTTATGCGATTTCAAATTACTGGTATTGAATTCAGCCTCCTCCATTTTGAAAATGATGACAGGGGAAGTGTCACTCGTGACGTCACGAGTTTGACCAGGCGGTAATACTAAGCATGCGCTAATTATTTTGGGAACGAACTTGATTCAAGGCAGGCGCATACTATATGCCCTGCGGCAATTCAAGGAAATGCGGTAATTTATTCAGAAGGTATAAATAAAGACAAATACAAGGTAGAATACTATTAACCGCAAAATGTAAGTGTTAAAAAACCCAACAACATTATAATTTGTACATTTTCAGAATGTGCTTGTTCTATTTTTAAACAAACAAACAAAAAAAACAATCTGAAGTTGTCTTTATTTTTAAGTTACCATGCCGTGATTTTACCAGTCCGGCCCACTTACGAGTAGATTTTTCTCCATGTGGCCCCCGATCTAAAATGAGTTTGACACTCCTGGTATAGTAGTTCCTTATTTTAATTGAGGTACCTTGACATTTTGAATACTCAGAGGTCTGCGAGTCAAAGCATGTCAACACATCTAATACACCTAAACCTGTCTGAAAATAAGAAAAAAAAAACCTATAAAATGTAAGGCAGGGGTCACCAACGTGGTGCCCGCGGGCACCAGGTAGCCCGTAAGGACCAAATGAGTAGCCCGCTGGCCTGTTCTAAAAATAGCTCAAATAGCAGCACTTACCAGTGAGCTGCCTCAATTTTTTTAAATTGTATCATTTACTAGCAAGCTGGTCTCGCTTTGCTTGACATTTTTAATTCTAAAAGAGACAAAACTCAAATAGAATTGGAAAATCTAAAAAAATATTTTAAAGATTTGGTCTTCACTTGTTTAAATAAATTAATTTTTTTTTTTTACTTTGCTTCTTATAACTTTCAGAAAGACAATTTTAGAGAAACAATACAACCTTAAAAATGATTTTAGGATTTTTAAACACATATACCTTTTTACCTTTTAAATTCCTTCCTCTTCTTTCCTGACCATTTAAATCAATGTTCAAGTAAATCTAATGTTTTTATTGTAAAGAATAATAAATACATTTTAATTTAATTCTTAATTTTAGCTTCTGTTTTTTCGACAAAGAATATTTGTGAAATATTTCTTCAAACTTATTATGATTAAAATTCCCCAAAAATATTCTGGCAAATCAATAAAATCTATGGAATCAAATTTAAATCTTATTTCAAAGTCTTTTGAATTTATTTTCAGATTTTTGTTCTGGAAAATCTAGAAGAAATAATGGTTTGTCTTTGATGTAAATATAGCTTGGTCCAATTTGTTATAGATTCTAACAAAGTGCAGATTGGATTTTAACCTATTTAAAACATGTCATTAAAATTCTAAAGTCAATATTAATCAGGAAAAATTACTAATGATGTTCCATAAATTATTATTTTTTATTTTTTCAAAAAGATACAAATTAGCTAGTTTTTCTCTTCTTTTTTTTCAGTTGAATTTTGAATTTTAACAAGTCGAAATTGAAGATAAACTATGTTTCATAATTTAATTAAATTTTTTTTCGTGTTTTCTCCTCTTTTAAACCATTCAATTAAGTGTTATTTTCATCTTTTATTCTCAACTAAAAAGCTTCGATAAAAGGGAAAAAAAATGTACGATGGGAATGACAGACAGAAATACCCATTTTTTTTTTTACATATATAGATTTATTTATTAAAGGTAAATTGAGCGAATTGGCTATTTCTGGCAATTTATTTAAGTGTGTATCAAACTGGTATCCCTTCGCATTAATCCGTACCCAAAAAGTAGCTCTTGGTTTCAAAAAGGTTGGTGATCCCTGATGTAAGGGGACAAAATTAACCTACTCGAGCTGGGCGGCGACCATTCTTCCTGTGCGAGCTTGGCAGGCTCCCAGCAAAACAAACAGTAAGAGTCGTTAAGATAATGGATGGACGTCTGTGACATGAAAGATGGCTCCTTCAAGCGACCTTCGAACATGTTGATGTATCACCTGTGACTCTTACCGGGAGACACGGCCAGGCTGGCGCTCCAGCACCTCGCTATTCTAACCATTACACACTGCAGTCAAACAATACGGTAGTATTTAAAAAAGGACTTATTTTTAATGGTTGAAGTTTATTTCGAACGTGCACTCAGTTGCAATGTGATACATTGCATATTTTCATATTTTCGAAAATGAGTAGAGAGAAGCATGGCCTTTATAATCCATCTCAGCAATTACCAGTACCAACACATTTGTGCACTTCCTGTTCTAAATGTGTAAACAATTTAAAGGCCTACTGAAACCCACTACTACCCACCACGCAGTCTTATAGTTTATATATCAATGATGAAATATTAACATTGCAACACATGCCAATACGGCCGGTTTAGTTTACTAAATTACAATTTTAAATTTCCTGCGGAGTTTCCTGTTGAAAACGTCGCGGAATGATGACGCGTGTTCGTGACGTCATTGGTTGGAGGGGACATATCATCCCAGCACCACTTACGGCTAAAAGTCATCTCTTTTCATCGCATAATTACACAGTATTTTGGACATCTGTGTTTATGAATCTTTTGCAATTTGTTCAATTAATAATGGAGACGTCAAATCAGAATGCCGTTGGTGGAAAGAGGTGGATTGCAGCACCGAAACACAACCGGTGTTTCTTTGTTTGTTGTGAAGCTTTAACACAGAACGGTCAAGCGAACATGTTTCTCTACGTCAACCAGCAAGTTTTTGGATGGTAAAATTGTGATATTATGTCGGCTTTTACCGGAGACTTCAGTGGATCATGCGACCTCATCCTGCAGCTCAAAAAGGCAGCTGTGATCTTGGCTCCTCGGCTTCTCTCAGAGACACTGGCGTTTACCGCAGCCATCCGACTTTCAAGTATGACCTTACAATATAACTAAAATATTATTAACACATTAAGCAGATAAGGGATTTTCCAGAATTATCCTAGTAAATGTGTCTAATTACAGCTAAAACTCCCACTGCCGCCGCCTGGAGCCGTCGACTTTTCTTTCTTTGTTTTTTTTTTTTTTAGTGCTCCAATCTAACTTTCCTCATCCACGAATCTTACATCCTCGCTCAAATTAATGGGGGAATCGTCGCTTTCTCGGTCCGAATAGCTCTTGCTGCTGGTGGCTCACAATGTGAGGATGTGAGGAGCCCTCACACCGGTGACGTCACGCGCACATTGTCTGCGACTTCCGGTAAAGGCAAGGCTTTTTTATTAGCGACCAAAAGTTGCGAACTATATCGTCGATGTTTTCTACTAAATCCTTTCAATGAAAATATGGCAATATCGCAAAATGATCAAGTATGACACATAGAATGGACCTGCTATCCCCGTTTGAATAAGAAAATCTCATTTCAGTAGGCCTTTAAAGGCCTACTGAAACCCACTACTACCGACCACGCAGTCTGATAGTTTATATATCAATGATGAAATATTAACATTGCAACACATGCCAATACGGCCTTTTTAGTTTACTAAATTGCAATTTTTAATTTTCCGTGAGGTATCCTGTTGAAAACGTTGCGGAATGATGACGCGTGCGCGTGACGTCACAGGTTGTAGCGGACATGTTCTTCCAGCACGATCTAAGCTATTAGTAGTCTGCTTTAATCGCATAACTACACAGTCTTCTGGAAATTTGTGTTGCTGAATCTTTTGCAATTTTTTCAATTAATAATGGAGACGTCAAAGAAGAAAGACGTAGGTAGGAAGCGGTGTACTGCAGCTGCCTTTAGCAACACAAACACAGCTGGTGTTTCCTTGTTTACATTCCCGAAGGTGAAGCTTTACTATGGAACAAAGCGTTCAAGCGAACATGGATCCCGACCACATGTCAACCGGCAGGTTTCGGTGAGAAAATGGTGGTAATAAGTCGGCTCTTACCGTAGACATGAGCGGAGCTTGCGTCCTCCTGCAGCTGCAGACTCTCTTACCTCCTCCCACTGGAGACACTGGCGGTCACCATACCCGTGGCCACACCCCTCCGACTTTCAGGTAGCATATAATCTCACTAAAACACTAGTAACACAATAAGCAGATAAGGGATTTTCCAGAATTATCCTAGTAAATGTGTCTAATAACATCTGAATCGCTCCCACTGCCCTCGCCCTTTTCCCCCTTTTTTTTCCCTAGTCCTTCACTCTCACTTTCCTCATCCGCGAATCTTTCATCCTCGCTCAAATTAATGGGGAAATCGTCACTTTCTCGGTCCAAATCGCTCTCGCTGCTGGTGGCCATGATTGTAAACAATGTTCAGATGTGAGGAGCTCCACAACCTGTGACGTCACGCGCACATCCTCTGCTACTTCCGGTACTGTCAAGGCTTTTTTATTAGCAACCAAAAGTTGCAAACTTTATCGTTGATGTTCTCTACTAAATCTTTTCAGCAAAATATGGCAATATCGCGAAATGACCAAGTATGACACATAGAATGGACGTGCTTTCCGCGTTTAAATAAGAAAATCTAATTTCAGTAGGCCTTTAAATCTATAATTTTGAAATGGTAAATGAAATAATGACATTGATAAAATAATCTATGTTTTCAATAAGGTTCAAGATGTTTATTAGGATTCTTCTCTGTACAATGAGAACACTGTGAGTTTGAACAGTTTTTTAAAGTGGATCTTTTATCTTATATAAAAACAAGTTAAACATACTACGATCATGTGGAAAAGAATATTACAGTGATTTATTGGACAGGAACAAAAATAATATGAGAGCAACATGGGGCATCCTCAATAGCATTATTAAAAATGGCACTAAGAAGGATTACCCCCGATACTTATTAGACGGAAATAAAAGTAATGACAACACAAAGAAAGTAGTTACATTGTTTTACCATGAATTGATTAACGTGGACCCCGACTTAAACAAGTTGAAAAACTTATTCGGGTGTTACCATTTAGTGGTCAATTGTACGGAATATGTACTGAACTACAATCTACTAATAGATAGATAGATAGATAGTACTTTATTGATTCCTTCAGGAGAGTTCCTTCAGGAAAATTAAAATTCCAGCAGCAGTGTACAGAGTTGAGATCAATTTAAAAAAAAGTAAAAAGTAAATAATGGGGGTTTAAAAGGAAACAAAATAGAGAAATATTACAAAAAGAATAAAAACAATGGGAATAACAATATAACAGTAAAATAAGAATATAACAAGACAAAGTAGGCAGTAGTGACCATGTTATGAAAACGTATTGCACTGTTAATGTTTTGCATCCCCTGTCATCCTAATACCCCCCGTCCCCCGTCCCAGAGAGGAGTTGTACAGTCTAATGGCGTGTGGGACAAAGGAGTTTTTGAGTCTATTAGTCCTGCACTTGGGATGAAGCAGTCTAGCACTGAACAGGCTCCTCTGGCTACTGATAACGCTATGCAGAGGGTGACTGGCATCATACAGGATGCTCACTAGTTTGTCCACAGTCCTCTTCTCTGCCACCGTCACCAGTGTAAAAGTATCAATCAGTCAGATTTCTTTGCTTAATCCATTCCATATTTTAATACTGATATACAAAAGGATTTGAATGTTGTACATGCATACATATGTTTCAAGTTACATTTTCCTTAAGATTATATTTCTCCTCTTTTGTTGCGAATAATTGTTGTATGTTCTTGGCAATAGGTTATAGTTTGCTTCATGCTTAACTTGAGCTATTTGCTAATCATTGAATTTTTATATATTTGATTTTAATGAATAAAGGGTTTAAATGTTCTCGATAGCCAACATTATTTATTTTTCTAACAGACCTTTTTTGTACCACGGTTAATGAATGAAGAGTATTTATGTAATTATTTCCCCATATTTCTAAACAATAACTCAGAAATGGTAACACTAGTTAGCAGTATAGAATATGAAGTGAATTTGGTCTATTGCATATTTTTCTTTATTTATTATAGAATTTTTTCTAGCCACATTATGGTGTATATTTTTTTTTACATGAGATTTCCAGTTCCTTTTTTCATTTATTACTAACCCCCAAAATGTGATTTATGTTTCTCTTTCTATATCAACTCCTTCTATTTGTATTTGTGTTTGACTTTCTCTTCTGCTGTCACCAAATAACATTATTGTAGTTTTGATGAGATTCAAAAATAAAAAATAATTTGTTCATTTATTCTGTTATTATTTGTATTAGCTTATGTGTGTTTTCCTCTGAACAAAACACAGTTGTATCATCTGCAAATGTAACTAACTTTAAGTCCTTTGTAACTTTACAAATATTGTTTACATAAGGATGAAAAATTCTGGTCTCAGTATTGATCCCTGAGGTACGCCACAATATATATTTAGCCCTGTAGACCTGTGTTGACCTAGCTTCGTGTACCCAGTTGAAGACCAATCCTCTAATTCTAATTTGTTAATTAAGACATTATGATTAATTGTGTAAAATGCCTTTGTTAAATCTATAAACACTGCTGCTGCATTCTGTTTATTACTATCGATTGAATTTACTAATGTAATACCTTTCCATTATTTCAATTAATACCATCGATTTTGAATTTTGTAAGTGTTCCGTTTTTATTTATGGTGATTCTACTCCGAGAGGTACAAGCGGAAGAAAATAGATGAATGGATGGAAGGATAATCCACATTTAACATACTTTCTTATGGTCTAGATCAGTGGTTCTAAAACTGTGGTACGTGTACCACAAGTGATGTGCAGGCTACATCTCGTGGTACGCCAAATAATCATTTGATTAAAGTACAGTTAATCTTCTTCTATTCAAACACAGTGTTGCTGTTCAAACTGTGTGTAATGTTACAGGGGTCAAACATAATAAATGTACTTGTTAAATAAAACCTCTGCTTTGTTTTTTTCAGTGAATACTTAGGCCTACTACGCTACTGTATTTTTAATTTTGGTCTTAATGGTGGTACTTGGAGAGCCAGTGTTTTTTCTGAAGTGGTACTTGGTGAAAAAAGTCTAAGACCCACTGGTCTAGATAATATGTATTGCTGTGAATATTGCAGAAATTTTGCTCCACTGTCAACCTCTTTCTGAGGCATGTCTGCAAAGCGGTTTAAGTAGCTGTCCTTTTAAATTACTTTTAGACCACTTTTGTTTTAGATTTGATTGAAAATAAACTTAATTGCATATCCTACTACATTATCAAACGTCACTGTTATTGTACGCATGATAATAATACCTTATACATGTCCATCTATGAGGTAAGTAGTACACAGCTTGATTGAAAACTTTTCATTAGCTCCCTTCAAGTACATTCGTGTCACACTTTTTTTTTTTTTTTTTTTTACAAAATAAACAGTTAAGACACCGACAAATTTACTTACAGTAGTTGTAATGTCGGAATGGCGCTGTCATTCAGAAGCAATTAAGCGTTTAATCCAACTTCGCACTCATCGCCCATGTTGACAAAACAATCCCGTGTAAAATGTCGTAGACAAAAAAAAGACATCAGAGCAGGCGGGAAGGAATGTGACAAGACACAGGGGTCACAACAGGGGTCTGGCAGAGATCGTATACTAAAATGCTCACATAAATACGTTTGTCAAACTGTGACTTCATAAATGCACTAATTAAAAAACACCGTGTTTATAGCAGTGTTTTTCAACCACTGTGCCGCGGGAGATTATGTAATTTCACCTATTTGGGTTAAAAATATTTTTTTGCAAACCAGTAATTATAGTCTGCAAATTATGTGTAGTTGTTGAGTGTCAGTTCTGTCTAGAGCGCGGCAGAGTAACCATGTAATACTCTTCCACATCAGTATGTGGCAGCCGGTAGCTAATTGCTTTGTAAATGTAAAAAACAGGGGGAGGCAGTGTACAGGTAAAAAAAGTTCTAACGCCTAAACCAAAAATAAACAAAAGGTGAGTGCCCCCAGGAAAAGGCATTGAAGCTTAGCGAAGGCTATGCAGAACGAAACTAAAACTGAACTGGCTACAAAGTAAACAAAAACAGAATGCTGGACGACAGCAAAGACTTACTGTGGAGCAAAGACGGCGTCCACAAATGTACATCTGAGCATGACATGACAATCAACAATGTCCCCACAAAGAAGGATAAAAACAACTGAAATATTTTTGACTGCTAAAACCAAGTAGATGCGGGAAATATCGCTCAAAGGAAGACATGAAACTGCTACAGGAAATTACCGAAAAAAGAGAAAAAGCCACTAAAATAGGAGCGCAAGACAAGAAATAAAACACTACACACAGGAGAACAGCAAAAAACTCAAAATAAGTTACGGCGTGATGTGACAGGTGGTGACAGTACACCTACTTTGAGTCAAGAGCTATTGTGATGCATGCTTGGTTATGGTTTAAAGTCATATCCAACAATTGCCACAACGACTTTTTACTGTCAACCGAGTTTCGTTTTTTAATGATTTCTGCTGGTGGTGTGCCTCCGGGATTTTTTCAACGCAAAAAATGTGCCTTTGCGCAAAAAAGGTTGAAAGACATTGGTTTTGAGGCATTCAAAACTGCACACAACCTCAATCCCAAATGCTTTGATTGATTGATTGATTGAAACTTTTATTAGTAGATTGCACAGTACAGTACATATTCCGTACAATTGACCATTAAATGGTAACACCTGAATAGGTTTTTCAACTTGTTTAAGTCGGGGTCCACGTTAATCAATTCATGGTAGCATGAAGCTTATTATTTAATACGTTGGTATTGTTTACAACACACATCTAATATTGCAACATTTATAAGTTGGAAAAGAAGATTATCATCCAAGGTCCCAATTTTTTTTTTACCAGTACTTTTGTGAAGTTTAAACTGGCATTGTCTGTGCTACTTAAATTATACATGCACATACAATAGACCAGGGGTCACCAACCCGGTGCCTGCGGGCACCAGGTAGCCTGTAAGGACCAGATGAATCGGCCGCTGACCTGTTCCAAAAATAGCTCAAATAGCAGCACTTACCAGTGAGCTGCCTCCATTTTTTAAATTTTATTTATTTACTAGCAAGCTGGTCTCGCTTTGCTCGACATTTTTAATTCTAAGAGAGACAAAACTCAAATAGAATTTGAAAATCCAAGAAAATGATTTAAAGACTTCCTCTTCACTTGTTTAAATAAATTCATGTATTTTTTTACTTTGCTTCTTATAACTTTCAGAAAGACAATTTTAGAGAAAAAATACAACCTTAAAAATGATTTTAGGATTTTTTTTTTTAAAACATATCACTTTCTACCTTTTAAATTCCTTCCTCTTCTTTCCTGACTATTTAAATCAATGTTCGAGTAAATTTTTATTTATTTATTGTAAAGCATAAGAAATACATTTTAATTTAATTCTTCATTTTAGCTTCTGGGGCTTCACGGTGGAAGAGGGGTTAGTGCGTCTGCCTCAAAATACGAAGGTCCTGCAGTCCTGGGTTCAAATCCTGGCTCGGGATCTTTCTATGTGGAGTATGCATGTTCTCCCCGTGAATGCGTGGGTTCCCTCTGGGTACTTCGGCTTCCTCCCACTTCTAAAGACATGCACCTGGGGATAGGTTGATTGGCAACACTAAATTGGCCCTAGTGTGTGAATGTGAGTGTGAATGTTGTCTGTCTATCTGTGTTGGCCCTGCGATGAGCTGGCGATTTGTCCAGGGTGTACCCCGCCTTCTGCCCGATTGTAGCTGAGATAGGCGCCAGCGCCCCCCGTGACCCCGAAAGGGAATAAGCGGTAGAAATTGGATGGATGGATTTTAGCTTGGGCTTCACGGTGGCAGAGGGGTTAGTGCGTCTGCCTCACAATACGAAGGTCCTGCAGTCCTGGGTTCAAATCCAGGCTCGGGATCTTTCTATGTGGAGTTTGCATGTTCTCCCCGTGAATGCGTGGGTTCCCTCCGGGTACTCCGGCTTCCTCCCACTTCCAAAGACATGCACCTGGGGATAGGTTGATTGGCAACACTAAATTGGCCCTAGTGTATGAATGTGAGTGTGAGTGTTGTCTGTCTATCTGTGTTGGCTCTGCGATGAGGTGGCGACTTGTCCAGGGTGTACCCCGCCTTCCGCCCTGAAAGGGAATAAGCGGTAGAAAATGGATGGATGGATGGATTTTAGCTTCTGTTTTTTCGACGAATAACAATTTGTGAAATATTTCTTCAAACTTATGATTAAAATTCCCCAAAAGTATTTTGGCAAATCTGGAAAATCTGTAGAATCAAATTTAAATCTTATTTCATAGTCTTTTGAATTTCTGTAAAAATTTTGTTCTGGAAAATCTAGATGAAATAATGATTTGTCTTTGTTAGAAATATAGCTTGGTCCAATTTGTTATATATTATAACAAAGTGCAGATTGGATTTTAACCTATTTAAATCATGTCATCAAAATTCTAAAATTAATCTTAATCAGGAAAAATTACTAATGATGTTTCATAAATTAATGATGTTTCTTTTTTTTTCTTTTTTCAAAAAGATTCAAATTAGCTAGTTTTTCTCTTGATTTTTTTTCGGTTGAATTTTGAATTTTAAAGGGTCGAAATTGAAGATAAACTATGTGTCAAAAATTAATTTTCATTTTTTGTCGCGTTTTTTCCTCTTTTAAACCGTTAAATTAAGTGTTATTTTTTTATCATTTATTCTCTACAAAAAACCTTCCGTAAAAGGAAAAAAATGTACGACGGAATGACAGACAGAAATACCCATATATATTTATTTATTTATTAAAGGTAAATTGAGCAAATTGGTTGTTTCTGGCAATTTATATAAGTGTGTATCAAACTGGTAGCCCTTTGCATTAATCAGTACCCAAGAAGTAGCTCTTGGTTTCAAAAAGGTTGGTGATCCCTGCAATAGACAATGCAGTGCCATGCAGTGGTGAGGGCTTTGAGGTTTATTAACGCGTGAATAATTCATCGAGGGACGACGTCATGGCTTCATGTAATCAGCATTGTTTGACATATATAGATAGATGGATACACTGCAGGATCATGTCTTGGGATGTAATGCATTATGTGCAGGTGTACCTAATATTGTGGTCTATATCAGTGGTTCTCAAATGGGGGTACTTGAAGGTATGCCAAGGGGTACGTGAATTTTTTTTTAAATATTCTAAAAATAGCAACAATTCAACAATACTTTATAAATATATTTATTGAATAATACTTCAACAAAATATGAATGTAAGTTTATAAACTGTGAAAAGAAATGCAACAATGCAATATTCAGTGTTGACAGCTAGATTTTTTTTGTGGACATGTTCCATTTTTATTGATGTTAAAGTTTTCTCTTGCCACCCGCGACCCTAAAGAGAACAAGCGGTAAAAAATGGATGGAATATTTCTCTTTTTGTGAAGAAATGTACAGAATTAAGTTCATGAATCCAGATGGATCTTTATTACAATCCCCAAAGAGGGCACTTCAAGTTGCTGATTACTTGTATGTGTAGAAATCTGTATTTATAATTGAATCACTTGTTTATTTTTCAACAAGTTTTTAGGTATTTTTATATCTTTTTTTTCAAATAGTTCAAGAAAGACCACTACGAATGAGCAATATTTTGCACTGTTATACAATTTAATAAATCAGAAACCGATGACATAGTGCTGTATATTACTTCTTTAACTCTTTTTTTTAAACCAAAAATGCTATGCTCTGATTAGGGGGTACTTGAATTAAAAATATGTTTACAAGGGGTACATCACTAAAAAAAGGTTGAGAACCACAGGTCTATATGTCCTTGACATCCGCCCAGTCAAAGCAGAGTCTATCACAGTGAAATGGCGACCTCAGCTGGCAAAAGTATGTTACTACATCTACACTAAAAACCCTTCTAATAGTTTCAACGCCACTTATTTTGCATTCATGGGGTCAACATATTGAAAAAAACCCCTCTCAGTATGATGCAATGTAATGCAAACTAAAACCACAACAACAAATACATTACCAGCCTAAATGAAATCATGTGTTTTAAGATAAAGTGCGAATAATAATGTTGTGGCGTGTGTTTGTATTTGCTGTCATAATAAAGCAGGTGCCTGGTAAAGCATCTTTCATGAGGAGAAATCATCACAAAACTCCCATTTGCGTAGCTTGTATCACCTAAAATAAGTGAATAGGTATAAAATATCCTGGATAACTACAAATCTATATTGTTCAGCACCATGGACAGAGAGCTCCGGACAGGGATTGGATCATAAATACAACGTCAGGGATTACAATAATCCATGCCCATTGGTCTGAGAGGAGGGCAGCATTGGAGCCACAGATGATGATTGGTCAGAGGCCGGACTATCTGGGATTTAAGAAGGCAGTGGAAGTAAGTACTATAATCGACTAATGCTGCCGTTTGCTTTTCAGACACTATCTGATTGGAAGTGTCACACTCCCTAACCTGTGAGGCCTTAGGTGGACGCCGGGTAGTTTGTGGCCGCATAGACAAAGCTGCTCTCTGGAGAAGGTAAGAAGATTATGTCTCTCTGTAATTCCTCTCTGCAGTTTTTCTTGTGTCCTCTTTTGTGTTTTCCGTGCATGTACACACACAGAGTCTCTTGCGGTGGATGCAAGCTGTGTGTGTGTGTGAGAGTTTGTGAATGTGTGGGCCCCCTTTTGGGTGTGTGTGTGTGTGTGCGCTCGTTAGCATGTTATCAGTAACATTTCAGCATGCAACAGACGGCATCAAGTCTCCCCCACACGCAGGCGCAAACGCCTTAATGGCGTCAGCTCGTTTAGCCCCCGCTGAATAGCCTTGATCACTATGTGTGGGATGGACTACTGTTGTGCACAAAAAAGAGAGCTGGATTGCAAAATTAAATTTGCATTAAAATAAATTGTTTGGGTACTATTAAATTCACAAACTAGGAAATCACTGTTTCTGGTGATTTTTAGGCCAAAGTACCCAAGAATGACATAAAATAAGGACTCTCAGGCTGGTTTATGCATCACAGCATTACTTTTGTCTTTTTGAACAAAAGACAGCTACCTTGACCATCCCCAAACTGTGAACTATCACTGTAGACACCTTTCACATTTGATCACTAAAGACACTTTAACTGCTGCTGTGACCAAAGGTCACCTCCATATTTATACTGTTGACTGTCAATCAGAATGTGCAATAATGTTATGTTACTTACTGTGCCTTGTATATACTTTTTATTTTCATCTTTTATTTTTAGCTAAGTACCGTGCGACTTGTTGAAGGGTGGATTAGCAAAGTAAGATTTTCATTGTACGGCAAACTGTCTGTTTAACTGTGCATATGACAATAAACAATCTTGAATCTTGAATAATCTATGACATTTGACCTCTAGTGCTTTAAGGCATGTGAATTGAATTGAATTGAATTGAAATTAGTTTATTTTGGTCCTATAATCAGCCATTTTGTGTGATCAATTTAACAGCACAGATTATACATATTAACAATCATACACATACACACACAAAAAGACAAAGAATGACCGAAAAAGGAATAGGCTGAAGCCAAGGGTTATATTTATACATTCACTGAAAATTACATTGCCTGGAACAGCCATCCATTCATCGGTTTACTACCGCTTATTCCCTTTTGGGGTCGTGGGGGGCGCTGGTGCCTATCTCAGCTACAATCGGGCGGAAAGCGGCGTACACCCTGGACAAGTCACCACCTCATCGCAGGGCTAACACAGATAGACAGACAACATTCACACTCACATTCACACACTAGGGCCAATTTAGTCTTGCCAAAACACCTATCCCCAGGTGCATGTCTTTGGAAGTGGGAGGAAGCCGGAGTACCCGGGGAAGACATGCAAACTCCACACAGATAGATCCCGAGCCCGGGATTGAACCCAGGACTACTCAGGACCTTCGTATTGTGAAGCAGACGCACTAACCCCTCTTCCACCGTGAAGCCTGCCTGGAACTTCAATGTTCAAAAAATCAATAGGATGAAAGTAATCATTGCTAAGTTTCATAATTTCCCATTATTTCACCGTTTAAAGCTTTCTTAGACCTTAACAAAGAAATATATGTCTTGAACTCATGACTGAGCTTGTTCCACCATTTAACTCCTAAAACTGAAAATTATTTGTATTTTGTATTCGTTCTTACTTCACATATTTCAAAAAACCAATATCCCCCGTAAATTAATTTAAATAACCTAAGAATACAAGCTGAAAGGCTGTTTTTCTTTGCTTGAAACAAAATTTCCATTGTTTTTAAAAACGCAATATCTGAAAATGTTATTACATTAGAACTTATGAATAATGGATTGGTAGGTTGTTAGTAGTAGTACCTTTTGTGTAGTATTCTAATGACACTTTTTGGAAGTTTAACTGTTGGGTCTATGTTTGTTTTATAAACATTTCCCCAAACTTCAACACAATATGTTAGATATAGAAAAAGTAAAACATTTCTTATTCAGCATATGTCTTACTTTATGAAGAATAGCAATGGATTTGGATATCTTTCCCTTTATACATTCAATCTGAGGTTTTCTAAATAATTTTGTGATTCAGCGTTGGATGGAAACTGGAAACATTATTTTTTATAAACTAACATGCATGTTCATTGTGTTCATTGTCCAAGACAGTGGTACTAAATACTTATTTCCAGCTACATGTATATGGAATGTTACAAAATATTGCAGCATTGGCAACACATCTATTGCTTTACCATTCATCTTCAAGTCTAATACTTCAGAACTCATAATTGATTTGGTTGAGAAAATTAACAACAGACCAGTCTTAAAAAAGTCACATAATTTTGTTTTTGATGGCGTTGGAATTCTGTGAATAGTTGAAATGCGATTAGGCGCTAAAAAAATGTAAGAATTACTAAAAATTGCATGTAAATGTAGATGAATTGAAACCGACGATCCCATTTTTTGTTCAGTAATAATAAAATACAGTTAATGCTTTAAATACAGTCTACATTAAGTTGACCACAAGCTCCTTGGTAGAAACTGCTGTGGCTATAGGCAACATTTTGATGTTATTTTTTTTATCAAACCACAATATAGCAGTAGAATAATAAATGTCACATCAAACATTCACACATTCAGATGTTGGTGAAAATATATACTTTTTCTTTTTTACTTTCTCATGCATTCCAATTTTTTCCAGAAGTTAATACTGCACATACTGCACAATGACTTCTCCAAAATTGGGAATAAAAGCATCAGGTCAATAATTGCCCACTTCTTTTTTTTGGCTATGATGAGAGCATTTACCTCCTTGGTGTCCAAACTTGTTCCAGCAAGGACCGCATGGAGAAAGATTAATGAATGTGGGGTCCACTTTGAGAAAGGTAGTACATTCGAGTTGCTACAATTAATTAAATGTACACACTATGGTAAGCTATCTTAGCAAAACATCCACATATTTGCTTTTATTTACATATAACTAACAAAGCAGAAGCCAACCCCATCAAAATATGTTGTTTTTGTTTACTAAAATTAAGGCTCAAGGTCCATGTATTTATTTACCTACTCACTGGCCTAGTGGTTAGAGTGTCCGCCCTGAGATCGGTAGGTTGTGAGTTCAAATCCAGGCCGAATCATACCAAAGACAAGGGTTGGAATTGGGGGTTAAATCACCAAAAATGATTCCTGGGTGTGGCACCGCGGCTGCCCACTGCTCCCCTCACCTCCCAGGGGGTGATCAAGGGTGATGGGTCAAATTCAGAAAATAATTTTGCCACACCTTGTGTGTGTGTGACAATCATTGGTACTTTAACTTTATATAGCACATTTCTAAAACAGGCTACGGTCCCAAAGTGCTGTCCAGATTAAAACAAAAAGATAAAATATATATAAAAAAAGAATAATCAAAATCAAAAATAAGCACAAAACATTCTATACAAAAAACACAGTTAAAATGCATAGAATTATTGCAAAAAAAACCCAAAATAAAACAGTAAAAATATAAAAAACATAATACAATTAACATTCTATATATAAACACAGTTTCAAATGGATAAAAATAAAAATTAAAAAATGTCCCTACGCCTAAACGCCAGCGCAAGTAAGTTAGTTTTAAAAAAGAGTTAAAAGTATCGAGAGAGTTTCCAGCTCTGAGATTCAGAGGGAGAGTTTAGGGCCTGCTACTGCAAAAGCCATGTCTTCTCTGGTCTTCAGTCTCGAACTTGGGCCTTCTAAAAACACTGGTCTGAAGACCTTAAAAAACTCTGACCGGGGTGTACAGAATTAGTAGGTCAGATATGTACGGTGGAGCCAGTCCATGGAGAGATTTAAAAACAAATACAATCTTGAACTGAATCCTAAAAAAAACAGGCGGCCAATCGAGAGAAACCAGTACAGGAGTGATGTGCTCATGTTTCATCCTTCCTGTTAGCAGGCGTGCAGCTGCGTTTTGGACCAGTTGTAAGTGACCAGTGGAAGAATGATTGATGCCAATGTATATATAAAGTGTTACAGTAATCCAAGCTGGATGTTACTAGTGCATGCACGATTATTTCTAACAGGTGTTATGGGCAGGTTAGAGTCAAGTTTTGTCAAGTTTACAAGAGTTATCAATAAAAACACTAAACGCCGAATTGGTTTTATTTCGCCGACTAAAACATTTTTACACACATTTGAAAACTTACTACATTTTGCCAGAAATGCATACACATATTCAGTATGACAGGATACATGAAAATCATCTAAATCTCGGCCATTTTGGTTTTCGGTATGGATGGGCAGCTTTCCCATTTGAAATGATACAGTACCAATTCTCTGTCCCTAAGAGTCAATGATACCAATATTCTGTTCGTTTGTGTGAGGTAATAAATAGTGTATTATCAAATACATATTTTTCAATGTAACATTAAAAAAATAGCTGATTATGAAAACTATGCTGTCCAGTTATTTTATCTTGTTTGGTTTTTTCATTATATTTCTCATTTGCAAGTATTATATAGTAAACTATGCATGCAGTTGCAAATTCAAGACATTAGATGGCAGTAGAGTATAGACTACGGCAGAGATGGAGAGAGTATGGTCAACTTGGTTGCAAAGTTGATAACCCATCCATCCATCCATTTTCTACCGCTTATTCCCTTTGGAGTCGCGGGGGGCGCTGGTGCCTATCTCAGCTACAATCGGGCGGAAGGCGGGGTACACCCTGGACAAGTCTCCACCTCATCGCAGGGGCAACACAGATAAACAGACAACATTCACACTCACATTCACAAGTTGATAACCAACATGACCAGATATTGACCATACCTGGCCATACTCTGATTGAAAATCAAAAGCCCCTCATGTGACTACAGGGCGCCATGTTCACTATTAACTGTGAATCCAAATTGGCCATACTCTCTCTATACATGACTCTGGACGATGGTGTGTTGTCGAGCAAGGCAGCAGTCTTTGCTGTGAAGTTGAATGCACCAGTCGAGTATCATGATGTGCCCTACAAAGTGTTTATACTGTCAGTTTTGCACTGACAGTATATTGGAGGCGTTAAAATCGGCGTGTAAAATTGCTGAAGCTAATCAGTAGCATGTATATAAAGCTGAAAAATTTGCATCGGGCTAGCTCATTTTGAAAAAGAGAAGCCTTACTTTACAATTGCCATGAAGTTGAATGTACGAGTCTAGTCACATGTTGTGCCCTACAAAGTGTTTATGCTGTATGTACTGCACTTGTTACACACCCGCTGTTTGATTGTGAAATGCTTCTTAGTTGTAATTTTCATTACTAAATTTGGAGGTGTTAAATTCGGCATGTACAATTACTGAAGCTAATCAATAGCATGTATATAAAGCCACTGAAAAATTTGCATGGGGCTAGCCCATTTTGGAAAAGAGGAATCTTTCTTTACGTTTACCATGAAATTGAACGTACCAGTTTAGTCTCATGTTGTGCCCTTCAAAGTGTTTATACTGTAAGTATTGCACTTATTTTTTACATTTTTTAATTTTTTTATTTTTTGTCCTGTCCAGCTTCTCAGGCAAATCACATAGTTGATGTAGATGCCCATATCGGCTGTTCAGATATGCTTTACAAAAGAGAAGTGTAGGATACTTCTCTTGTTGACTTATTTGAATTTGACTTTATTAAATGTATTTATAAGTATTGCACTTATTACACACCAGCTGTTTGATTGTGACATTCATCTTAATTGTAGTTTTAATGACTAAATTAGGAGGTGTTAAAATCGACATGTAAAATTGCTATAGCTAATAAGTAGCATGTATATAAAGCCACTGAAACATTTGCATGGGGCTAGCCCATTTTGGAAAAGAGGAGCCATAATTTACATTTTGCCATGACGCTGAATGTACCAGTCCAGTCTCATGTTGTGCCATACAAAGTGTTTATAATGTAATTATTGCGCTTATTACACACCAGCTTTTTGATTGGGACATGTAACTTAATTGAAATTTTCATTACCAAATGTGGAGGTGTTAAAATCAGTATGTAAAATTACTGAAGTTAATCAGTATCATGAATATAAAGCCACTGAAAAATTTGCATGGGGCTAACCCATTTTGGAAAAGAGGGGCCTTACTGTACATTTGCTATGAAGTTGAATGCACCAGTCTAGTCTCATGGTGTGCCCTACAAAGTGTTTGTACTGTAAGTATTGCACTTATTACACACCAGCTGTTTGATTGTGACATGCATCTAAGTTGTGGTTTTCATTACCAACTTTGGAGGTGTTAAAATTGGCATGTAAAATTACTGAAGCTAATCACTAGCATGTCTATCAAGCCAATGACAAATTTGCCTTGGGCTAGCCCATTTTGGAAAAGAGGAGCCATACCTTACGTTTGCCATGACGCTGAATATACCTGTCTAGTCTCATGTTGTGCCATACAAAGTGTTTATAATGTAATTATTGCGCTTATTACGCGCCAGCTTTTTGAATGTCAAATGTAACTTCATTGAAGTTTTCATTACCAAATTTGGAGGTGTTAAAATCAGTATGTAAAATTACTGAAGCTAATCAGTATCGTGAATATAAAGCCACCGAAAAATTTGCATGGGGCTAGCCCATTTTGGAAAAGAGGGGCCTTACTTTACATTTGCCATGAAGTTGAATGTCCCAGTTAGTCTCATGGTGTGCCCTACAAAGTGTTTATACTGTAAGTATTGCACTTGTTACACACCAGCTGTTTGAGTGTGACATGCATGTAAGTTGTGGTTGTCATTACCCAATTTGGAGGTGTTAAAAATCGGCATGTAAAATTGTTATAGCTTATCAGTAGCATGTTTATAAAGCCACTTAAAAATGTGCACTGGGCTACCCCCTTTTGGATAAGAGGAGCCTTACTTTTTGTTTGACCATTTTGATCAGGCATTTTCGCTTTGTTGGTACGGAAAATTGTAACATTACCTGGAGGCAGTTTGACTGAGAGCTGCTTGTGTGATTGTTTCCTCGCCAAGTGTTTGAGACAGTGTTTAGTCTTTAACTGGACATATTGAAATATGATTTTATGTGACTTGATACTCGGTGGTACCGATGAAATGTGGTCAATGTTTGTTCGAGTTTGATTGATTGATCGATTGATTGATTGATACTTTTATTAGTGGATTGCACAGTACAGTACATATTCCGTACAATCGACCACTAAATGGTAACACCTGAATAAGTTTTTCAACTTGTTGAAGTCGGGGTACACCTTAATCAATTCATGAGTACTGATTTTGGTACCAGTCCTTGATTTTCAGGTCCAATTTTAGGGGGATTTTGAGTGGGGCCACACTTTGTACACCCCTGATTTACAGTATGTACACCAGCAATGACATAATTGCTTGTACAAATAACCCTTTAAGTATTTTCTGATTCCTTATGGCAGGTTGAAGAGACTAGATTGGGAGTCAACCAGCTATCTCTATGGCGGGTCAGTATAAATATTTTTTTTTGATGCAAGTATCTCCCAGCATGTGTCATTTGGTTGCCAAATATCTACCATCTCTTTGTAGAGCCCAACTTCCCCCCGCTGCCCGGATTCATTCCGCTCAGGCCGTGCTTCTACCAGGACTTTGACGAGATTCCCGACCAGCACCGCAGCCTGTGCAAGAAAATGTACCACCTGTGGATGTGTGAGTGACATTAAGACTACAAGCTTTACGTAATAACCGCTACTAAAAGTTACAAGACCCTCATTAGGCTGTGATGGGTCTTACAGATGGAATCATCTGTGTTACCACCGTCTGCACTCCTGATAGTGACAGTTTTGCAACCAAGAGTGGGACGCTTTACAAGGGTCCTCACGCAATAACAGCCTGTGCTATGGGTGGGTTTTATTTGTTTGGGAATAACTGAGCAGATGGTCTCAGTTTGAGCGTGGGGGCATTTAGGGATAAATAGAGGATGTGTAACTTTTGCATCATTTTATTGGCCCATAAACGAACGGTGCAAAGAGGCTGGTCATAAAGCCTTCACCCTATAACACGTTTACATTTATGAACTATCCAAACAAGGCGGTTTAGGCAGAAAGAAGGGTTGGTAATTTATTTAAAAAAAAAAAGGGACACCTTGCATGCCTTTTCTTACATTTTTTATTTTTGTGAAAGGGAAATAATAGGCCACAGGATTATTTTTGTTTGGTAAGGACTTTTTTACTAAATGCAAGATCAAACGAGATGTGCATATTATGGGGTAATACAAATACATGGCTGTGATGAGGTGGCGACTTGTCCAGGGTGTACCCTGCCTTCCGCCCGATTGTAGCTTAGATAGGCTCCAGCGCCCCCCCGCAACCCCGAAGGGAATAAGCGGTAGAAAATGGATGAATGGACAAATACATGGGAAACACGTTGTTCAATCATCCATCCATCCATTTTCTACAGAATATTCCCTTTGGCTATCTCAGCTACAATCGGGCGGAAGGCGGCGTACACCCTGGACAAGTCGCATCCTCATCGTTGTTTTATTATGTTTTTGGCTCTCACAAAGTCTGTAGTGAGTAATAATCAATGATTAGTATTCATTATTTATGATCAAAATACATAAATAATGAATGTTATTGCCTATATAAATGCCTGATAATACATAACATATATACTTACATCATGTATATAAAAACTTAATGGAGGTGTTTGGATTTTTCTAAGGGTTTTATAGGCAGAATAGAGCGGCTCCCATAGGCTACTTTGTAAGCGCACTTTTAAATGGGTTATACTTGTAAAGCACTTCTCTACCTTCAAGGTACTCAAAGCGCTTTGACACTATTTCCACATTCATCCATTCACACACACACACATTCACACACTGATGGCGGGAGCTGCCATGTAAGGCCCTAACCAGGACCCATCAGGAGCAAGGGTGAAGTGTCTTGCTCAAGGACACAACGGACGTGACGAGGTTGGTAGAAGGTGCGGATCGAACCAGGAACCCTCAGGTTCACTATTTAGAATGGATTAAAAAATACATACTGTATGTCGTCATGTCTTTCATAGTGATTGTGAATGATAGGCAAAATTCCCTTTTAAGCAACTTGAAATATGTGCTTCATGCTAAAACTGTATACTCCCATTCATGGGCTAACTCAGACGTAGACTTAGACAAACTTTTAATGATCCACAAGGGAAATTGTTCCACACAGTAGCTCAGTTACAAAGGATGGAAAGTTATCAATCAATCAATCAATGTTTATTTATATAGCCCCAAATCACAAATGTCTCAAAGGACTGCACAAATCATTACGACTACAACATCCTCGGAAGAACCCACAAAAGGGCAAGGAAAACTCACACCCAGTGGGCAGGGAGAATTCACATCCAGTGGGACGCCAGTGACAATGCTGACTATGAGAAACCTTGGAGAGGACCTCAGATGTGGGCAACCCCCCCCCTCTAAGGGACCGAAAGCAATGGATGTCGAGCGGGTCTAACATGATACTGTGAAAGTTCAATCCATAGTGGCTCCAAGACAGCGGCGAGAGTCCCGTCCACAGGAAACCATCTCAAGCGGATCAGCAGCGTAGAGACGTCCCCAACCGATACAGGCGAGCGGTCCATCCTGGGTCCCGACGAGCGGTCCACCCTGGGTCCCGACGAGCGGTCCATCCTGGGTCTCGACTCTGGACAGCCAGTACTTCATCCATGGTCATCGGACCGGACCCCCTCCACAAGGGAGGGGGGGACATAGGAAAAAGAAAAGAAGCGGCAGATCAACTGGTCTAAAAAGGAGGTCTATTTAATCTAATCTAATCGTACACCCTGGACAAGTTGCCTCCTCATTGCAGGGCCAACACAGATAGACAGACAACATTCACACTCACATTCACACACTAGGGCCAATTTAGTGTTGCCAATCAACCTATCCCCAGGTGCATGTCTTTGGAAGTGGGAGGAAGCCGGAGTACCCGGAGGGAACCCACGCATTCACGGGGAGAACATGCAAACTCCACACAGAAAGATCCCGAGCCTGGATTTGAACCCAGGAATGCAGGACCTTCGTATTGTGAGGCAGACGCACTAACCCCTCTGCCGCCGTGAAGCCCGGTTTTGTATTAATGTTCCTAAAAATAGATACACCTGACCCCCAGACAATTTAATTTCTCTAAATTTACCCCCCGAGTCCAAATAATTGTCCAGGCCTGCTCTAAATATTAAATAGCTGGATAGATGGTCTAATTTTGCCGTACAAACATTTATTCTTCTTTTTTTTTTTTTTTGAAACAGGCTGTTATCTAAGTAAAAGTTAATCACTGTGAATATTGTCTTTTTGCAGGCCTCTTCTATTCAATTTGACTACTAATCAATTTGACTATAAGACGGTACGGATTGCCTCCGCTGTTGTTTTTCTTGCATGTGCTTTTCATATAATCCTGCGTTTGTTGTTGTTGTTGTTGTTGCATGGATGACATTTTAATTAGCGTATATAGGTCTATAATGCATGCAGCTGCCGGCGTCTAATGAACCGAATGTTGTTTTGTCTGGTCTGAACGTGTCGAAGCTTTGAAGCCTAAATTATGTGTTTCCATGTTTTCGTTTTCTTAGTGAATTCTGCGACGCTGGCTGTCAATCTCATCGGCTGCTTTGCGTGGATGTTCGGAGGAGGAGGAGTGACCAACTTTGGCCTGTCCATCATTTGGCTGCTCATGTTTACGCCTTGCTCCTACGTGTGCTGGTTCAGGCCCATATACAAGGCTTTCAAGTAACCCATTATCTCATTATCTTGGTTTTCCCTCTCATTAGTTTGTGCAGGTGTATGTGTATAGTGGTCTGCTATCCCACTATGATCCAACAGGGGGCACTGATGTACAAGTTTTTGTCCAACCTTAGCTCAGCCCTCTCTCAGTAATCATAACTGACATGCACTTTGGATACAATAATTACATACAACACAACACAATAAACCTTTCTGATTATTTTTTCCTCAGGAGTGATAGCTCCTTCAACTACATGCTGTTCTTCTTTGTGTTCATGGCTCAAGTCGGCATCAGCATCATTCAAAGCATCGGTATCCCGGGATGGGGAGTCTGGTAAGAGTTTGCAAAAAAAAGGACATCCAATATCTAAACACAGCGTGCGACATGTTACATATTTTCATTTATTGCCAGATCCAAGACTGAACCACAATACCACCCAATTTGGAGAAAAATGATTAACTGTAAGTGTAAATGCTGTGATAAATCGCACAGAGACGCTGCGAAAATTGAAAACAGGCAATAATTGGGGGAACTCGTTGTACACATAAACACAACAAGTAAGTTGGTCTTGTTGTAACAAGGCTTCTTGACAATACATCTGAAACCGTTCACGATAAAGCAGAGGTGTCAAACTTGTTTTTATTGAAGGCCACATCGTGATTAATGGCTGGCCTAAGTGGATCAATTAACCTGGCGGACTACAAAAAATGAAGCGGCAGACTATATATATTTAAATGATGTGACGCACCACATTAACCTTGTAAGGCCCAAGCTGTTTGTTTACATCCTTTTTTTTTAATTTGTCTTTACTATCTGGGTTTATTGGAACCTAATTAGAATAAAAACTAAAAATCATCTTTTAGAATGAGGTACTTAGTCCATAAGTACACATGTGTAGTGACAAATTATTTTTTTTTTTTACACTTTTTTTTTCCCAATTACATTGTATGTTATAATCTTCTGACACCACCAGATAGCAGTATACGTGTCCATATGTCGGAATAAGACCCCAATTCAGTAGTGTACACAATTTTGGAAATAAGAGCTAAAATGTGATGCCCACGCATGTGGCCGCTAAGGCCTTTGGAGCAGTGTTTCTCAACCTTTTTTCAGTGATGTACCCCATGTGAACATTTTTTTAATTCAAGTACCCCCCAATCAGAGAAAACATTTTTGGTTGAAAAAAAGAGCTAAAGAACTAAAATACAGCACTCTGTCATCCGTTTCTGATTTATTAAGTTGTATAACAGTGCAAAATATTGCTCATTTGTAGTAGTCTTTCTTGAACTATTTGGAGAAAGAGATAAAAAAATAACTAAAAACTTGTTGAAAAATAAACAAGTGATTTAATTATAAATACAGAATTCTACACATAGAAGTAATCATCAACTTAAAGTGCCCTCCTTGGGGATTGTAATAGAGATCCATCTGGATTCATGAACTTCGTTCTTAACATTTCTTCACAAAAAAAGAAATCTTTAACATCAATATTTATGGAACATGTCCACAAAAAAATCTAGCGGTCAACACTGAATATTGTTGCATTTCTTTTCACGGTTTATGAACTTTCATTCATATTTTGTTGAAGTATTATTCAATACATATATTTATAAATGATTTTTGAATTGTTGCTGTTTTTAGAATATTAAAAAAAAAAATCTCACCTACCCCTTGGCATACCTTCAAGTACTCACAGGGGTACGCGTACCCCCATTTGAGAACCACTGGTTTAGAGGTTAAATAATGTGGCGGACCACGTCGAATGACATGGCGGGTCACTTTAAATTATATGACGGGCCAGATCGGACCCCGGGGACTTCAGTTTTACTCATGTGTTTTAAAGCCTGTTCATTGACGTTTTAAGCAGCGCCATATTTGCAAAGACTACACACATTAGGGTGGGACAAACAAGCAGGGCTGAGTATGTTGGTTGCACAGCTTATATTCAATCAATCAATCAATGTTTATTTATATAGCCCCAAATCACAAATGTCTCAAAGGACTGCACAAATCATTACGACTACAACATCCTCGGAAGAACCCACAAAAGGGCAAGGAAAACTCACACCCAGTGGGCAGGGAGAATTCACATTCAGTGGGACGCCAGCGACAATGCTGACTATGAGAAACCTTGGAGAGGACCTCAGATGTGGGCAACCCCCCCCCTCTAGGGGACCGAAAGCATTTTGTTCTGTTTTGAGCATTTTGTTCTGTTTTGAGCTCCAGATACCCTGGTAACTGGTAAGAATGGGTCAGTAATTTTTAGCATTGCCAGGTGTCCTACAACCCTTGGCAAAGACTATGGAATCACCAGACTTGAAGGATGTTCATTTAGTTGGTTAATTTTGTAGAAAAAAAAACAGATAGCGGACATGACACAAAACTATAGTAATTTCAATTAGTGACTTTCTGTCTTTAAGAAACACTAAAACACATCTTAAATATAAATAGAGGTAGTAAGAGTTTCATTCTTAGATCAAGCAGAGTAAAAACATAATGGAATCAGTCAATTCTGACGAATAAAATATGGAATCATATATGGAACACCTAGATCAGATTTAAATCTGTTCATTAGTCTACAGTTAAAATGGAGTGTTCGAGAAAAAAATGAGGGACCGATATTTATTTTTAGGAACACTAATACAAAACCTCACAATAATGTCTGATTGAATGCTAAAAACGTTATGACATACCGCCTTAAAAAACGGAATGGAATTTATATTTTTTTACTGAAAGAGACACCAAGAAATGTACATGAAAATAAAGAAAGTGGATTTACAATATTAACTAAGACTGATAAAACACTGAATATTGACAACATATGAACGTCACACCCCCTCTCCATCCACATATTTTACAATCAAGCAAAACGCAACAAAAATGTAACAAACAGTGAAATATGCTTTAGAACTTTGTTGTAAAAATCTCCTTCCACGTCTGTCCCTGACACCCACATTTCAGGCTGGCTGCTCTGGAAACACTCTGTGGAAACGCTCCCCACCCACACTGCTTGGTGCCCTTGTCTGAGCGTCTGTGACTTAGATTAACATAGTAACTAAATAGATAACCAGAGTAACTAAATAGATTACCATAGTAACTAATTAGATTACCATAGTAACTAGATATCATGCAAAAGCGCAGATTCCAACCATTGAAATACTTTGTATAGTTTAAGACTTACGGTCATTTGAAAACATCACTGCTACAGTTTCCATCTTAAACATCTAAAAAAAATATTTTGGAATGTCTGGGGGGCCAGATTGAAAAGCTTAATGGGCCGCATGTGGCCCCTGGGCCTTAATTTGCTCAGGTCTGCATTAAAGTGTCAAGACAGAAAACCTACAGTAATATGTCTTGAAAACAAAAAATGCACAGCAAAACAAATCAACAAATGGGCGGAAACTGGAGTCACCAGATGTGACAGAACTGCACAGGGAAAACAAAAGCTGTCTTTAACATCTAAACAAAAACAATGGGCTCAGGAAAACCAATTGTGGACTACGGATGAACCGGATGGATGTCATATTCAGTGATGAACCATGAATCTGCACTGGGCAAGGTGATGATGCTGGAACTTTCTTTTGATGCCATTCCAATGAGATTTATGAAGACGACCGCCTGAGTAAAACCTGCACATTTCCACAGTCATTGATGATATGGTGCTGCATGTCCTGTCATGCCACTGGACATGCAGTCTGTCTACTTGAACGTCTGTGGTGGAAATTAAAGAAAATGGTCCAAGACAAGACTCCAACCTGCAACGCTGATTTGACAACAGCAATCACAGAAAGTTGGAGCGAGATTGATGAAGAGTTCTTTTTGTCACTTTTTAAGCCCATGCCTTCGAGGCTTGGCCCTGTGATGAGGTGACGACTTGTCCAGGGTGTAACCCGCCTTCCGCTCGAATGCAGCCAAGCTAAGCTCCAGCACCCCCCGCAACCCCAAAAAGGGACAAGCAGTAGAAAATGTACAAACCCCGTTTCCATATGAGTTGGGTAATTGTGTTAGATGTAAATATAAACGGAATACAATGATTTGCAAATCCTTTTCAACCCATATTCAATTAAATGCACTACAAAGACAAGATATTTGATGTTCAAACTCATAAACTTTATTTTTTTTTGCAGATAATAATTAACTTAGAATTTCATGCTGCAACACGTGCCAAAGTAGTTGGGAAAGGGCATGTTCACCACTTTGTTACATCACATTATTTTTTAACAACACTCAATAAACGTTTGGGAACTGAGGAAACTAATTATTTAAGCTTTGAAAGTGGAATTCTTTACCATTCTTGCTTGATGTACAGCTTAAGTTGTTCAACAGTCCCGGGGTCTCCGCTGTCGTATTTTACGCTTCATAATGCGCCACACATTTTCCATAGGAGACCAGGTCTGGACTGCAGGCGGGCCAGGAAGGGACCCACACTCTTTTGCTACGAAACCACGTTGTTGTAACACGTGGCTGGGCAATGTCTTGCTGACATAAGCAGGGTGTCCATGATAACGTTGCTTGGATGACAACATATGTTGCTCCAAAACCTGTATGGACCTTTAAGCATTAATGTGCCTTCACAGATGTGTAAGTTACCCATGCCTTGGGCACTAATACACCCCCATACCATCACAGATGCTGGCTTTTGATCTTTGCGCATATAACAATCCGGATGGTTATTTTCCTCTTTGTTCCGGAGGACGCCACGTCCACAGTTTCCAAATATAACTTGAAATGTGGACTCGTCAGACCACAGAACCCTTTTCCACTTTGCATCAGTCATCTTACATGAGCTGGGGCCCAGCGAAGCCTGCTCGTTCCTGGGTGTTGTTGATAAATGGGATTGGCTTTGCATAATATAGTTTTAACTTGCACTTACAGATGTAGCGACCAACTGTAGTTACTGACAGTGGTTTTATGAAGTGTTTCCTGAGCCATGTGGTGATATCCTTTACACACTGATGTCGGTTTTTGATGCACTCCTGAGGATCAAAGGTCCGTAATATCATCGTTACATGCAGTGATTTCTCCAGATTCTCGGAACCTTTTGATGATTTTACGGACCGTAGATGGTAAAATCCCTAAATTCCTTGAAATAGCTCGTTGAGAAATGTTGTTCTAAAACTGTTCGACAATTTGCTTACAAATTGGTGACCCTCACCCCATCCTTGTTTGTGAATTACTTAGCATTTCATGGAAGCTGCTTTTATACCCAATCATGGCACCCACCTGTTCCCAATTAGCCTGCACACCTGTGGGATGTTCCAAATAAGTGTTTGATGAGCATTCCTCAACTTTATCAGTATTTATTGCCACCTTTCCCAACTTCTTTGTCACGTGTTGCTGACATCAAATTCTAAAGTTAATGATTATTTGCCCCCCAAAAAAAATGTTTATGGAGTTTGAACATCAAATATGTTGTCTTTGTAGCATATTCAACTGAATATGGGTTGAAAAAGATTTGCAAATCATTGTATTCCGTTTATATTTATATCCAACACAATTTCCCAACTCATATGGAAACGGGGTTTGTATGGATGGATGCCTCCGAGGCTGCAAGCTGTAATAAAAGCCAAATGTGGTGCAACAAAATACAACATATTTTTTTTCACTCTGCCATTTGAAATGACTATAGTTTTGTGTCATGTCTGTTATCTGCTTTTTCGTCTACAACAACTGAATGAACATCCTCCAAGACTGGTTATTAAATTTTCCAGGGGTTCTAGTTCTTGATAATACATCCTATTCTATTAAAAATCATGTTTATCATAAATGGTGCCATATTTGTTAGGATCATGCATTTGTGTGATAAGCTGCAGAGCTGACCGTGTGGGCCGCAGAGCTTATGTTTACTTTCGCTTTGTGTTTCCGATACCTCCTCCACCTGTGAGAATGGGTCCTGCTACAGCAGGGGTGTCAAACTCAAATACAGAGTGGGCCAACATTTTTAAACTGAACAAAGCCGCGGGCATTCAAGCCTTGAAGTAGCAAGAGAAAATGCATGAATAAAACGTTAATTATTGGTCTGTTTGCTGGAAGTTTACCGGAAGAGTTTGTGCTGCAAGGGTACCTGGGTATTTCTTCTGTTGTGTTACGGTGCAGATGTTCACCCGAAATGTGTTTGTCATTCTTGTTTGGTGTGGGTTCACAGTGTGGCGCATATTTGTAACAGTGCTAAAGTTGTTTATATGGCCACCCTCAGTGTGACCTGTATGGCTGTTGACCAAGTATGCATTGCATTCACTTGTGTGTGTGTGTGTAAAAGCCACAAATGTTATGTGACACGCTGTTAGTATGGAGGAAAAGCGGATGTGACGACAGGTTGTACAAAACGCTAAAGGCAGTGCCTTAAATGCATGCCCCAAATATAGTTGTCCAGGTGGAAATCGGTAGAAATTCGGGAGAATGGTTGCCCCGGGAGATTTACAGGAGGGGCGCTGAACTTCGGGAGTCTACCGGAAAAATTAGGAGGGTTGGCAAGTGTGAGTATTAGCGGTGAATGCGGTGTTACAGCGGCACCGACACTGTGGCGCAGTGGAAGAGTGGCCGTGCCCAACCCGAGGGTCCCTGGTTAAAATCCCACCTAGTACCAACTTCGTCACGTCCGTTGTGTCCTGAGCAAGACACTTCACCCTTGCTCCTGATGGGTGCTGGTTGCCGCCTTGCATGGCAGCTCCCTCCATCAGTGTGTGAATGTGTGTGTGAATGGGTAAATGTGGAAGTAGTGTCAAAGCGCTTTGAGTACCTTCAAGGTAGAAAAGCGCTATACAAGTACAACCCATTTATCATTTAACACCGGCGGGCCAGCTCTAATACTAAATTGATATTGCCTCAAGGGCCAAATTAAATTACACGGGCGGGCCAGAGTCTGACACCGGTGTGCTACAGTATTCAGTAGGTTTCTGCTCTAAGAATCAGCATTCCATGTTCAACATGTGATATCTCAGCTGCAGGCGGGTTTTCTGCAAAAACAAGTTGCGGCATTGTTGTGAGCCCTATTAACGAGTACCATCCCCAAATGAAAGGCCTTCCTCCATGTGATGTCCGCTTCCATACCCTGCCAGCACTTAGGTACCACAGGTTGAATTCTACAAATTTGCAGTCAAAGTTTGCAGGCTGATATTGCCGACGTCTCTGCTCAGGCATTCCAAACAGATTGCATGCAGCTAATGTCCATAGGTAGGGCTGCCAGGAGGTCTGCCACCACTTCCCTACTCCACCAAGTCCATTTTAATCATCTCATCCACCAAACACTAAACAAAAGTCAATGGCACGTCAAGAGAAAATGTGGCATTATTTTTTGCAGGCACAGCTGTACAACCGACATACTCATCTATGCTGTTCATCCCACAAATGCACCTTCCTTACAAATGTGGCCACCCGAAAAGCGAAGTGACAAAATGTCCTCACTTTTTGTGGTAAAACAACTTACCGTATTTTTCGGACCACAGGGTGCACCGGATTATAAGGGGCACTGCCGATGAATGATCTATTTTCAATCTTTTTTCATCATTTACCATTATATAAGGCGCGATTATAGGGCACATTAAAGGAGTCATATTACTATTATTTTTTTTTCTAAATGCAAAACACTTCCTTGTGGTCGACACAACATGTAATGGTGGTTCTTTGGTCAAAACGTTTCATAGATCATGCTTCACCAGTATGCCTAAGCCACTAGAAACTAAATTGCAAACTTCACAAAACAAGCTGATGAGACTCCTGCGCTCAACCCATTCCTGCCCCCCCCCCCCAAGTATGCTGATTATTGACACCACCAATACTATCCAGCCACAATAACTATATCAGGAATTTGCTTACAGCCACAGCTATAAATACCAATGTTTTTTGGTTATTAAAGACCCAGGCGGTTATTTTACTTTTCAAGACTCAGTCATTGTTTTTTTTGTTGTTGTTGTTTTTAAATGACAATAATATTGATTATAATAATAATATATTATTTATGCACTGTATATAAAATAGAAATGTTACACAAAAAATTTCAATACATTTTAAGAAATATTTTAGTCAAAGAGATTCATGCATTACTATGCCACAAAAGTTATATTAATGCATTTTTTTTTTTTTTTTTTTTTACCAGCCCATATAATCTGCATTTTCCTTGTGAAACACGCTCCCCCCCAACAATGTCTGCCGCCGTCATTAACACGACAGTGATGGACCATTAGAACCTACCCCCGTGGAAGTTTTATGACAGGTGTGTTATTAGATTTTTAGAGGCCGTTAACGAGCGCCTGACTCGGCCCGATGATCACAAATGAATCATATTATTATTACGACAGCCTCCATAAAGTTTATAAATGTCACTTTTGGACACACACCTGTGTGAAGAAGTGTCGGAAAACTTTTTTTAATCGCCTCTGTACTTTTAAGTCCACACAATGATTGGCATTTAACGTCCAGGTGGCCAAAGTGGTGCTAATGTTGTCTTAGAGGTGGTCTCAAATATCAGCCATGAGTCATTTTTAATCATCAACGTGTCATTCCTTTCTCCAGTGGCTGGTTGGCGACCATCTCTTTCTTCAGCTATAATATATTGATAGCTCTGGTCATGTTGGTTCCGACCATCATGTTCACTGCTGTCGCATCGCTGTCCTTCCTCGCCCTCACAAAGGTAAGAAACGAGAGTTTGGTTTTTATTGTACGACTTTTTTTTTGCCATTTTATGCACTTGTTACGTACGCACAACAATTAGTGGATGTTCAGTGGGATGGTCGTGGTCTACAACCACACACAAGCAGCTGTTTAAATGCTTTAAAAACAGTATGGCTTGCAGGTGTACCAAACGTATGGGATAGGTACTGAATCCGGTCCTTTTTTTTTTTGGGCCCCGCCCGAATCCTGCTAGTCCTATCCAGTATGTGAAATCCAATGGTGCCATGTTATGGTACCTTGACGTCACTCTAGCAGCACTGAGAGCGGACTCAGCCAAACTATCAATCAATCAATCAATCAATGTTTGTCTACAAACCCCGTTTCCATATGAGTTGGGAAATTGTGTTAGATGTAAATGTAAACGGAATACAATGATTTGCAAATCATTTTCAACCCATATTCAGTTGAATATGCTACAAAGACAACATATTTGATGTTCAAACTGACAAACATTTTTGGGTATTATCTTCGACGCTACTCTCCTTTGAGGCACACATTTCGATTACTGTTACGTATTATTTTCGGGTCTCCCTATGTCTAGCATTAAAAGATTACAGTTGGTACAGAATGCGGCTGCTAGACTTTTGACAAGAACAAGAAAGTTTGATCACATTACGCCTGTACTGGCTCACCTGCACTGGCTTCCTGTGCACTTAAGATGTGACTTTAAGGTTTTACTACTTACGTATAAAATACCACACGGTCTAGCTCCATCCTATCTTGCCGATTGTATTGTACCATATGTCCCGGCAAGAAATCTGCGTTCAAAGGACTCCGGCTTATTAGTGATTCCCAAAGCCCAAAAAAAGTCTGCGGGCTATAGAGCGTTTTCATTTCGGGATCCAGTACTCTGGAATGCCCTCCCGGTAAAAGTTCGAGATGCCACCTCAGTAGAAGCATTTAAGTCTCACCTTAAAACTCATTTGTATACTCTAGCCTTTAAATAGACTCCCTTTTTAGACCAGTTGATCTGCCGTTTCTTTTCTTTTTCTCCTATGTCCCACTCTCCCTTGTGGAGGGGGTCCGGTCCGATCCGGTGGCCATGTACTGCTCGCCTGTGTATCGGCTGGGGACATCTCTGCGCTGCTGATCCGCCTCCGCTTGGGATGGTTTCCTGCTGGCTCCGCTGTGAACGGGACTCTCACTGCTGTGTTGAATCCGCTTTGGACTGGACTCTCGCGACTGTGTTGGATCCATTATGGATTGAACTTTCACAGTATCATGTTAGACCCGCTCGACATCCATTGCTTTCCTCCTCTCCAAGGTTGTCATAGTCATCATTGTCACCGACGTCCCACTGGGTGTGAGTTTTCCTTGCCCTTACGTGGGCCTACCGAGGATGTCGTAGTGGTTTGTGTTGTGGTTTGTGCAGCCCTTTGAGACACTAGTGATTTAGGGCTATATAAGTAAACATTGATTGATTGATGGTTGTTGCAAATAATCATTAACTTTACAATTTGATGCCAGCAACACGTGACAAAGAAGTTGGAAAAGGTGGCAATAAATACTGATAATGTTGAGGAATGCTCATCAAACACTTATTTGGAACATCCCACAGGTGTGCAGGCTGATTGGGAACCGGTGGGTGCCAATATTGAGTATAAAAGCAGCTTCTTAAAAAAATGCCCACTCATTCACAAGAAAGGATGGGGCGAGGTACACCTCTTTGTCCACAACTGCGTGAGCAAATAGTCAAACAGTTTAAGAAGAACGTTTCTCAAAATGCAATTGCAAGAAATTTAGGGATTTCAAAATCTACGGTCCATAATATCATCAAAAGGTTCAGACAATCTGGAGAAATCACTCCACGTAAGCGGTATGGCCGGAAACCAACATTGAATGACCGTGACCTTCAATCCCTCAGACGGCACTGTATCAAAAACCGACAATCTCTAAAGGATATCGCTTCATGGGCTGAGAAACACTTCAGAAAAACACTGTCACTAAATACAGTTTGTTGCTACATCTGTAAGTGCAAGTTAAAGCTCTACTAAGCAAAGCGAAAGCCATTTATCAACAACATCCAGAAACGCTGCCGGCTTCTCTGGGCCTGAGATCATATAAGATGGACTGATGCAAAGTGGAAAAGTGTTCTGTGGTCTGACGAGTCCACATTTCATATTGTTTTTGGAAATATTCGACATTGTGTCATCCGGACCAAAGGGGAAGCGAACCATCCAGACTGTTATCGACGCAAAGTCAAAAAAACAGCATCTGTGATGGTATGGGGGTGCATTAGTGCACAAGGCATGGGTGACTTACACATCTGTGAAGGCACCATTAATGCTGAAAGGTACATACAGGTTTTGGAACATATGTTGCCATCTAAGCGCCGTCTTTTTCATGGATGCCCCTGCTTATTTCAGCAAGACAATGCCAAGTCACATTTAGTATGTGTTACAACAGCGTGGCTTGGTAAAACAAAGAGTGCAGGTACTTTCCTGGCCCGCCTGCAGTCCAGACCTGTGTCCCATCGAAAATGTGTGGCACATTATGAAGTGTAAAATAAGACAGCTGAGACCCCGGACTGTTGAACGACTGAAGCTGTACATAAAACAAGAATGGGAAAGAATTCCACTTTCAAAGCTTCAACAATTAGTTTCCTCAGTTCACAAACCTTTATTGAGTGTTGTTAAAAGAAAAGGTGATGTAACACATGCTCTTTCCCAACTACTTTGGCATGTGTTGCAGGCATAAAATTCAAATTTAATTATTTGCAAAAAAAAATAAAGTTTATGAGTTTTAACATCAAATATATTGTCTTTGTAGTGCATTCAATTGAATATGGGTTGAAAATGATTTGCAAATCATTGTATTCCCTTTATATTTACATCTAACACAATTTCCCAACTCATATGGAAACGGGGTTTGTACAATGGCATTCTTTTCGTATCGCTGCATTTTCTCAAATACCTTAGTAAATTCACCAAGACGTCACCGTGGACTTACTGAGTCTGTTTGGCAGATTGGAGAGCTAGCTTCCGCAGATAGTGCTTCCGTGACGATGAATTCTGTTTTGTTTGAAACATTCACAGATTTTTTTCTGTGTAAATAGCTCATTTCGCAACGTATATTTGTGGCTTATAGTACGGCTAATATATGAAATCATATTTTTTTCTTCAAAAATCTAGTGCGTGTGGTATATATCCCGGTGCACTCTATAGTCCGGAAAATACGGTAAGTAAGGCCCCACTTTTCCAAAAATGTATTGGATTGACGCTAATATACATTGGCTTTGCTTTTGACATGCTACTGATTAGCATTTGCGATTTTACACCTAAGATTCACATTACAATCAAACAGCTGATGTGTACTAAGTACACTACTTACAGTATTGATACTTTTTAGGGCGCAACAAAAGACTAAGTTTTAGCAAAGAGTGAAATGACTCGCCAACACACCATAAACTACACACTACTGCCATCTAACATCTTGGACTTGTAACTGTAATTGCAACTTATTTTTGAACTTGCAAATGAGATATGTGATAACAAATCAAAATATAACAGCTGGACAGCAGTTATCATAATCAGCTCAATTTTAAATGTTGCAATACAATTTTGATTTAATTATCTAAAACAATTAATATCTACTAACACACACAAAAGATTCCAATCCGTTGAAATGTAAACTTTACCCATCCCTTACCAAATACGTACTGTACATAGTGTGTTTGAAATATTGTTTTAAAATCAATGAAGGACCGGTCTCTTTTCCTTTAAAAACACACCAGAACAAGACACTAATATACATTGGCTATGCTTTTGACATGCTACTGATTAGCATTCGCGATTTTACACCTAATATTCACGTTACAACCAAACAGCTCGTGTGTACTAATTACAATACTTGCAGTATTGATACTTTGTAGGGCGCAACAAAAGACTAGGTTTTAGCAAAAAGTGAAACGACTCGCAGACACACCATAAACTACACACTACTGCCATTTAACATCTTGGAGTTGCAACTGTAATTGCAACTTATTGTTATACTTGCAAATGAGATATTTGAAAACAAATCAAAACAGCTGGAAACCAGTTATCATAATCGGCTCATTTTTAAATGTTGCAATACAATTTTGATTTCATTATCAAGAACAATTAATACAACACAAAAGATTCCTATCACTTCAAATGTAAACTTCACCCATCCCTAACCAATCATGTACTGCACTAAGTGTGTTTGAAATATTGTATTAAAATCAACAAAGGACGGGTTCCTTTTCCCCCCAAAAAACATCAGAACAAGACCCACAATCTTATATTTAGGGTCTAGAAACTAACAGTTGGCATCAAACTCCCCCGTGCGAGTCGGATCTGTCATAAGATGCGTTGGTGAAGATATGTGGGCTCTAACCCAGCAGGCACTAGACAATAAAACAACGTTGGGAACTTCTTGAGTTAGGTCCCGACGTTGAGCAACATAATGTTGAAAAAACATTATTTTTGACGGCTTTCAATCAATGTCGGGTTCTGACATTGATTTGACCTTTGAAATTTGGTCATTTGCTAACTAATGGGGATCTTACGTTAAACAACAACAATATAAAAATGTACAAATACAAGAATTTTGCAGAGTTGTTTCAAAGTCAGTTTTAAAGGACATATACGTATAATCAACGTTGTATCAATGCCTTCAAAGACCAACATGTCGAGCGACTTCTCCCCCGAGCAACTCAGAGCTTTTCTTGCCGTCACTTGGAAAATGTGTCGTCTTACACACGAGCTGGAGAAAACGACAGGTGTGTGGCCAAGTGACGTCTCCCCAAAGGGGTGTGAACTTTTCTTACTGTCGCCTGAAAAATATGACCCCTCCTCATATATGCGGTCTAGAAAAAGGACAGGTGGTGCCAGGCCACTCCTCCTCAAGCGAAGCGAGTCAGAGGTTTTTTTTCTATGACTTGAGAAAAGACGCTGTGGGGGGGAGTGGCGTGCGGACCCGCAGCGAAGCGGGGTGTGCCAGGACTGGCAGCGAGATCAGCGACAGGTGCATGGATGGCCCACCTGGGCCTGCTTTTCTAATCACCTGTCGCTCTGTTAAAAGACAGCAGCCGGGAGGGGGGGGAAAGAGTGTTGGAGTTGGAGAGCTGGAGCGAGACAGAGAGAGAGAGACAAACCGAGAAAGAAAATGGCTGAAAAGCACCAGAAAGACATCATCGAGGAAATAAAACAGTATTGTGAACCTGAAACTGAACGGTCATGTCGGTGATTGGTGGTCCGAGGAACCCGGAGGAAAGAAACCCCCACAGAGGCGTAATCTGGTATTTAAAGTTCGGAAACCTACAGGTAGGCGCCACGCAAGCAACGTCTCACCGATGGAGTCGGAGCTTTTCTTCCTATCACTCTGAAAAGACGGGTCATCTGATAGTCTAGGTCCTACAAACAGACAGAGAGTCTGTGTTTTATTTTACTTTCACTTGAAAAAGATGGCTTGTGTTATACTCTGGGTGAAAAAAACAACAAGCAACTTCTGCCGAGAAAGTTGGTGCTTTTCTTCTAGTCACTCGAAAAATGCATGACATCGTATTTTAAATCCCAAAACCAATGAAGTTGGTACGTTGTGTAAATGGTAAATAAAAGCAGAATACAAGAATTTGCAAATCCTTTTCAACATATATTCATTAGAATAAACTGCAAAGACAAGATATTTAATGTTCGAACTGGTAAAATTTGTTATTTTTTGCAAATATTAGTTAATTTTAAATTGTTTTTGCAAACTGTGGACGTCGTATCTGCCGGACCAAAGAGGAAAAGAACCATCGGGACTGTTTTAGGCGCAACATTCAAAATCCAGCATCTGTGATGGTATGAGGGTGTATTAGTGCCCAAGGCATGGGTAACTTACACATCTTTTAAGGCACCATTAATGCTGAAAGGTACATGCAGGTTTTGGAGCAACATATGTTGCCATCCAAGCAACATCTATTTCATGGACGCCCCTGCTTATTTCAGCAAGACAATGCCAAGCCATATGTTACAACAGCGTGGCTTCGTAGGTACTAGACTGGCCTGCCTGTAGTCCAGACCTGTCTCCCGTTGAACATGTGTGGTGCAATATGAAGCCTAAAATACCATAACAGAGACTGTTGAACAATTTAAGCAAGCAAGAATGGGAAAGAATTCCACCTGAAAAGCTCCAAAAATTGGTCTCCTCAGTTTCCAAGCCTTTACTGAGTGTTGTTAAACACAGTGGTAAAAATGCTCTTGTGCCAACTTTTTTTGCAATGTGTTGCTGCCGTTAAAGGCCTACTGAAACCCACTACTACCCACCACGTAGTCTGATTGCAACACATGCCAATACGGCTGGTTTAGTTGACTAAATTGCAATTTAAAATTTCTCGCGGAGTTTCTTGTTGAAAACGTCGCGGAGAAATGACACGTACGCGTGACGTCACAGACTGTCAGGAAATATTAGCGCAGCACCAGTTACGGCTAAAAGTCGTCTCTTTTCATCGCATAATTACACAGTAATTTGGACATCTGTGTTGCTGAATCTTTTGCAATTTGTTCAATTAATAATGGAGACTATAAAGAACAATGCTGTTGGTGGAAAGCGGTGGATTGCAGCTGTCTTTAGCACCGAGGCACACCCGGTGTTTCTTTGTTTTTGAAACAGAGCGGTCAAGCGAACATGTTTTTGGATGGGAAAATTGTGATGTATATCTTACCGGAGACATAGTTGGACTATTTGTCCTCCTGCAGTAGCTGTTTAAAAGGCAGCTGTGAGCTTGGCTCCTCGGCTTCTCTCTGAGACACTGCGTGTTCACCGCAGCCATCCGACCTCGAGGTATGACTCTGCAATCTCACTAAAACACTATTAAAACAATAAGCAGATAAGGTATCTTCCAGAATTATCCTAGTAAATGTGTCTAATTACAGCTGAAACGCTCACACTGCCGCCGCCCGGAGCCGTTGCTTTTAATTTTATTTCATTTTTTAATTTTTTATTTCTAGTCCTTCGCTAACAATATCATCATCCACGTATCTTTCATCTTCGCTCAAATTAATGGGGAGTTTGTCGTTTTCTCGGTCCGAATAGCTCTTGCTGCTGGAGGCTCCCATTAAAAACAATGTGAGGATGTGAGGAGCCCTCACCCTTGTGACGTCATCGTCTACGACTTCCGGTATAGGCGAGGCTTTTTTATCAGCACCAAAAGTTTCGAACTTTATCGTGGATGTTCTCTACTAAATCCTTTCAGCAAAAATATGGCAATATCGCAAAAGGATCAAGTGTGACACAGTTCAAACCTTAAATATCTTGTCTTTGCAGTCAATTCAATTGAATATAAGTTGAAAATGATTTGCAAATCATTGTATTCTGTTTTTATTAACCATTTACACAACGTGCCAACTTCACTTGATTTTGGGTTTTGTATTTGGGGTCCGCAAACCAACAGGTGGCGCCAAGCGACTTTTGCCCAAGGGTGGTTTTCTTTCTGTCATTTGAGAAATGTGTGTCATCGTATATTTGGGATCCAGAAACAAAAACAAAAATTGCACTAAGCGAGCCAGAGCTTTTCTTCCTGTCACTTGGAAAACAGGTCTGGTCTTATATTTGGAGTGAAGAAGACATCAGGTGGTGCCAAGCCACTTCTCTCCGAGCCAGTCATAGCTTTTCTTACGGTCACTTGAAAAAGAGGCGCCACCGGACAAAGTGGCGCCAAGCATTTCCTCCTGTCGCTCACACACTATGACCTAACTGTGGGTCTATGTAATGTGACATAACAACAGTCCAACTAAATGTCAGAAAAATACAAGATTCTGTGATTCCCGTCTTGCCTGCAGATCCATAATTTCTACCGGGGGAGCGGGGGCAGCATGTCCAAGGCGCAGGAGGAGTGGACCACGGGAGCCTGGAAGAACCCTCACGTCCAGCAGGCCGCCCAGCAGGCCGTGATCGGGGCGGCGGGCGGCGCCATGCAGGATCAGTACTCGGCCCCGCAGTACAACGACAACCAAATGTAACCTCCGAGGAGACGTCGGGGGGGAAAGGCCAAAGTTTGAACGACAGCCTCGCCTGGATAGCAAAGTCTGAAGGAATGAATGATGGCGATTTGCTCGCACTTCAAAGAAACATCAGAGGAATGCGTGTTTGCAAGCTGTTTCATCAGGTGGCAAACAAATCTCTCATATTGTTGAATATTTTATATTCTTTCATGTACTAGTCTTTTTTTTTCTCTCGTTCCTATTGCATTTTTTGTTTTTTTAGTATTTGATAGCGTTCATGACGAACTGTGTTATGACCAAATATATTAGTATTGTAAGTATTTAAATGATTAGTTAGATTTTTATTCATCCCAGAGTGGGGACATTATATGGTTGCAGTGCAGATTTTTACAAATGGTATTATAGGTTTTCTTTTTTCATGTATTTATATGTTACTTCATTTAAATGTACAGTACTAGTACTACCGTATTTCCTTGAATTGCCACCGGGGCGCTAGTTAATTTAAAACCTCTTCCCACTCCTGCGCTTACCAAAGGCATGCGGTAAAAGTAAGCATGCGCTAATTATTTTAAAACCTCTTCTCACTCCGGCACTTACCAAAGGTATGCAGTAAAAAATTGAGTGTGATGTAAGCTTGGACCTTAAATCCTACTGAATAGCTCTTAATCTTCTTCCCTTTATGCGTTTTGGCGACTTGTCCAGGGTGTACCCTGCCTTCCGGCCGATTGTAGCTGAGATAGGCGCCAGCGCCCCCCGCGACTCCGAAAGGGAATAAGCGGTAGAAAATGGATGGAATGAAATGGATGAAATTAGCCTCCTCCATTTGAACATGATGACAGGGGAAGTGTCACTCGTGACATCACGAATTTGACCAGGCGGTCACCAATTATTTTGGGAAGCGAGTTTGACCCGGCAGTAATTCAAAACAGGCACATACTATATAACCTGCGGCAATTCAAGGAAATACTGTAATAAACTTCTGTAGGACTTGAATGTTTCTATTTAAGGATGAAGATTCTCTGCGTGACCTCAACATGGTTTCATTGATTTATATGCAGTTGTTTTGCACCGTACAGTTAAATAGTGTTGTAATACTTTATGGGGGAGAATGAGAAAAAAGAAGAATAAACTTGGAAAGGAAAGTTGTAAAAAATGTTGACAGTGAAGTTGAAATTTTCCATGAAAATAATTATTTTCATTTAGGTAAAAACAATTACGAGGTGAAAAAAAGCACTTTAACCGCTAGCATTTTGTGGCCGTGCCTGCAACCTGAGGGTTCCTGGTTCGATCACCAGCTTCTACCAACCTAGTCACGTCCGTTGTGTCCTTGAGAAAGACACTTCACCCTTCCTCCGAATGGGTCGTGGTTAGCGCCTTGCATGGCAGCTCCCGCCATCAGTGTGTGAATGTGTGTGTGAATGGGTGAATGTGGAAATGGTGTCAAAGCGCTTTGAGTACCTTGAAGGTAGACAAGTGCTATACAGGTATAACCCATTTACCATTTACTAGGGATGTTCGATAATATGGGACTGCCAACATTATCGACCGATAAATGCTTTAAAATGTAATATCGGAAATTATTGGTTTCAAAATTATCGGTATCGGTTTCACAAAGTAAAATTTATGACTTTTTAAAACGCCGCTGTGTACCCGGATGTAAGAAGTAAAGAGCGCAAATAAACCTTAAAGGCACTTCCTTTGAGTGCCAGCCCAGCCCCATAATATCTACGTTTTTTTCACACACCCAAGTGAATGCAGCCATACAAGTCACACTGAAATTGGCCGTATAAACAACTTTAACACTGTTACAAAAATGCGCCACACTGTGAACCCACACAGAACAAGAATGACAAACACATTTCGGGAGAACATCCGGACCGTCACACAACATAAACAAAACAGAACAAATACCCAGAACCCCTTGCAGAGCTAACTCTTCCGGGACGCAACAATATACACCTCCGCTAAATCCCTACCCCCCCACCTCAACCCCGGCCCCGCCCCCAATCCCGCCCACCTCAACCTTCTCATGCTCTCTCAGGGAGAGCATGTCCCAAATTCCAAGCTGCAGTTTTGAGGCATGTTAAAAAAATTATGCACTTTGTGACTTCAATAATAAATATGGCAGTGCCATGTTGGCATTTTTTTTTCCATAACTTGAGTTGATTTATTTTGGAAAACCTTGTTACATTGTTTGATGCATCACAACAAAACTAGGCATAATAATGTGTTAATTCCAGGACTGTATATATCGATTGATATTGTAATTGGTAATCAAGAGTTGGACAATATCGGAATATCGGCAAAAAAAGCCATTATTGGACATCTCTACCTTTTACCATTTTGTCGCTTGTTGCTTTCTAATTAGCAGGACACAGCTAGAATGTGTCAGCACGATAATATAGGCTCTATTGTTGGCGGCACACACGCAGATGATATCAGTACTTGTATCGTTTGTAGTCTAAAGCAGTTGTCCCCAACCACTGGGTTGGGGACCACTTGGTACCGGGCCGCAGAATATTTTTTTATTAAAAAAAAACAAAAAAAACACATTTTTTATTTTTTTATTAAATCAACATAAAAACACAATATACACTTACAATTAGTGCACCAACCACAAACACCTCCCTTTTTCAAGACAAAAACGTCCCTTTTTCATGACAAAGAAGAAAAAAAAAAAAAAAAAAAAGGACTCCCCCCACCACCCCCGGGCTGCGGGACAAATTATTAAGCGTTGACCGGTCCGCGGATACAAAAAGGTTGGGGACCACTGGTCTAAAGAACCACACGACAAGTCAGCTAGCACTGTGCTATATTATGACATATAAACATTTTACACGAAATGAAAATGTCTACCAGTATAATTCTCAATTGTTTGCATTGTAAATTTTTTTAACAACACTGCTACTTTTTTACATCATTGAAATAACTTTATGATAGTATTGTTCTGAAAAAAAGTAAGAATAGAAGAAAAAAAGTTAAAATACAAAAAATAATGTGTGATCAACATGCATTATCACAATATAATGATAGTTTTAAAAGCTCTATTGTCAGCCAAATTTATCTAATTTATAGTGAATATCGTCCATATCTGTCAACCCAAGTTCTATCAGTCACATTTTTCAACCAAACCAAAGAGAAATCCAAAAGCTAAATACACAAGGTTGCAAAATTCTCATGTTTAAAGTGATTTAGAGGAGGAATCGATTGCTCTAGCTGCATTGCTAGCCACCGAGAGTGAGACGATTTTTATATCTTAGAAAGCGAAAAAAATAAATAACTAAATCCTTCTTGTATTTCATAATGATTGTGAATGATTTGCAAAAAAAAAAGAAAAAAAAAAAGAAGGGCAGTTCCCATTTAAAGAGCGTTTAAGAAATTGGATCCTTGTAGCAGATGTGAGTTAAGATTCGGACCTGAACATTAGTAAACATCCTTCACAAATCAAACCATGATCGTAACAATCCACATTTTGTATCAGTAATGCGGGGAACTGTGTCACGGTTCAATTAAATGTGGAACAAAGGAATCCAAGGATGCAGATGGATTGGGAGTAAAACAGTTCTTTACGTAATGAAAAGCACTCACAACAATAATCCAAAAGTAGGAGATAACAAAAAGCGCCGGTGCGAAAAAGAGAACACAAAGAGCACCGTGAAGAAAAGAACAAAAGCTAATATACAAAACTAACTAAACTTGGGTCGGAGTTGCAAGAACTGCAAACTACCATTAGTACATACCAAACTGGATGGCACTGGAGATAGCCAAGAAGGTAAGAAGCATACATTCGAGGAGCATAGGGGTCTTCATACGAGGAGTGGAATTGTGGAGTGCCATCCAGCTAATGAGGTGCTGCTTACAGGCCTACTGAAACCCACTACTACCGACCACGCAGTCTGATAGTTTATATATCAATGATGAAATATTAACATTGCAACACATGCCAATACGGCAGGTATGGTTTACTAAATTGCAATTTCAAATTTCCCGCGCAGTTTCTTGTTGAAAACGTCGCGGAATGATGACGCGTGCGCGTGACGTCACGGACTGTCAGGAAATATTAGCGCAGCACCAGTTGCAGCTAAAATTAGTCTCTTTTTATCGCGCAATTAAACAGTATTCTGGACATCTGTGTCGTTGAATCTTTTGCAATTTGTTCAATTAATAATGGAGAAGTCAAAGTAGAAAGATGGAGTTGGGAAGCTTTACCCTTTAGCCACACAAACACACGGTGATTCCTTGTTTAAAATTCCCGGAGGTGAAGCTTTACTATGGATCGGAGAGGTCAAGCGAACATGGATCCCGACCACTTGTCAACCAGCAGTTTTCGGTGAGAAAATTGTGTTAAAAAGTCGGCAATTACCGGAAATCTGTGGAGTTTGCGCCGTCCTTGTATCTGCCGTGACTTCCCTCGGGGACTGGCCTCAAGACACCCGTGGACACACCCCTCTGACTATCAGGTACTATTTAATCTCACTAAAACACTAGCAACACAATAGAAAGATAAGGGATTTCCCAGAATTATCCTAGTAAATGTGTCTAAAAACATCTGAATCCATCCCAATGCAATTGCTTTTTTTTTTTTTTTCTAGTCCTTCGCTATCAATATCATCATCCACAAATCTTTCATCCTCGCTCAAATTAATGGGGAAATTGTCGTTTTCTTTGTCCGAATAGCTCTTGCTGCTGGAGGCTCCCATTAAAAACAATATGAGGACGTGAGGAGCCCTCACCCTTGTGACATCATCGCCTGCGACTTCCAGTAAAGGCAAGGCTTTTTTTATCAGCACCAAAAGTTGCAAACTTTATCGTGGATGTTCTCTACTAAATCCTTTCAGCAAAATTAGAGCAATATCGCGAAATGATCAAGTATGACACATAGAATGGACCTGCTATCCCCGTTTGGATAAGAAAATCTTATTTCAGTAGGCCTTTAAATTGTGTCGGGAAGATTGGACACAGCTGTGCACGCCGCACAACTCCGCCCACAGGGAAACACAGGAACTTTAGGAAGAAGACAAACAATAAGAGCCAGGTCTGTGCACCAACAAATGCAAACTGAACACAAACCACAAGATGGCAGCAGGCGGTGACAAACTGATATTTAAACATGGTGTAGCACTTCTCCTTTGAATGCAAGTGCTCCTACAGCAGGAATACCAGTTCTGTATTCCTAAAATTACAATATTTGGCAAGAAACTAAAGCACCACAGGATTTTTTGATATTTTTTTATTGTCATTAAAAGCGTGTTTGTCCTTTATGTGTTTAGCTATTTTTAAAAAGTCTAATGTTTAAAAACCTTTCATTAAAACAAACTAATTGTCCAGTCACGGTATTAAAAATGTTAAAATGATCATTCCAGCGCACACTTATTATTGATCAAAATGAAAAATTAATCGCCAATAATTTGGAGTAAACTTTGAACAATTGCAATTAAATATTTTAATCATTTGTTTCGCTACAAATTATCTTCAAACAAGCGGCGTTAACTGAAACAGGGCCAAACAAGAATTTGGGTATAAAAAGAGTTTAAGACAAAATGACAATGACAGGCGACCAAGGTCAAAAGCTCTGTGAGTTTGTTTTCAGCGTTCTGCCAGTCACTCTTATATTTTCAAGATGTTGATAGAAATCCAAACCAAAATGCCCGAAGTAGCCGATTTCTACTTATTGCTCTGCAGGGAACTCCAAAACGGTCACCTGCCTGAGTATTTGTCGGAAAATAAGTAAAAATAGAAAAAAAAAGGTAAAATACTCAAAAATTAAGTTTTTGTTTTCTTTTAGAAACAAGTAATAATGGTATGGAAATACTTATAATATTATAATTAAGCAGTTACAATAATAAAGGAAAAATATAACAAGATTAAAGCTGCTATTTGCTGAGGATAAAATTATATGCACTATCATAGAAAAGTATCTACAATATAACAAGGAAAATAGAGAATAACGTCTTAATTGTATGAGAGTAACTCTAAAATATTAAAGTTCAAACTTTGTGAGAATAGTACTATGATTAAAAGAATCACATCACAAATAAAGTAAAGATACTGTATTATTAGAAAAACTTTTTGGGAATTATTTTGCAATTTTAAAAGAAACAAGACACAAGTTGTAATTTTAGTTTTCCAAAGAGTTGTAATATAATGAGAACAAAAAAAGAAATAAGATGAAGTAGTAAAGTACATTTTCATACATTTTATTCTTTTTACAAGAAAAAAAGTCACAATATTAATGTTGGAATTTTATGGAAATAAAGTAGAAATATTATAAGGAGCGCAATAGAACGGTTGTGTTTCAGTTTGTGTAAGAACTTTTTTTAAATTTACAAGTTTACACTGTTTTCTTTGCTATTATACACTTTTATTTACTGTAATATGATATTACATTTTATGGCACTTTATCAAGTTTGTATTGATACTATAACTTTATTCTTGTCACATTACATCTTTGTGTGGCTTACAGTAAAAAAACAACAACATTTTATTGTAACTAGACACCTTGTTTAATTTTTTTTATATTAATCACTTTTCAGTCTATTGTATGTAATATATAATTCGAGATGAAACCCGCACTGAGTTTTAATAGCTTTACTTTTTTTAAAATAATTTGACATCCTGCTATGTGCCAGGTTGACCACCAGGAGACGCTATGGGTATAACTATGAAACACACCAAAACACCATGAATAAGTTACCTTCATTCATCCTTCACCAACAAGTGTGTAAATATATGCCAGTGCATTCCATTTCCTGTTTCCTGTCTCCCTGCCCGCTTTAGTCCAGGAAAACCGAGATAATCAACATTCTGCCGGCGTCTCTAATATTGTGACATATTTTCCCAGCCATAATTTGCATCACAATGAGGCACTATGATGCAAAACATTTGGGATATTGTCATGCATCATCAGTGGCTTATTTTTCTTCTTCCAGGCATTATAATGTTAATCTAAATCCTCTAATGCATTGTTGTTGTTCATATTCACCGGCCACAACATTAGGTACACCGACCTGCATGGGTAGACTGCAGGCAGACACCAATGGTGATTATCCTAGTTTGCTATTCATCCGTCCCAATATATAGGGATGATATTATACGGCACCGCATATTCCCGCAGGACACAGGAAACACTTTAATTGCCACATAGGGAAGTCCCGGGAGAACGGTGGTGGTGACAGCACCGCCATGCACGACGTGCACGCCTTCAGGTAAACAAGACAGGCTGTCAGCTGCAGAACACAGCAGCTGATTAACAACAATTCACCATGTTTTTCTTTTTCTGATTGTTTTTTCATCCAAAGTTAGGAGGACGAGTGGGCGTGTCAACAAGCATTAAGGAAGGATGAAACTCTACATTTTAGTCTTTTCAAAAAGAAAGTGTGGAGCTGGTTTCAAAAAGCTGCGGCTGGCTCCTGTCCTAATAAAAAGCATGTAAAAAGTTGCAGACTGCTTGGAAGGAAGAAGTACCGATATAAAACTCGGCATTAAAATGCATCATATTTTTGGCAAAATGGTGCACGGCAGTTGTCTTGTTTAAATTGTTGGTAAATGTTATCTTGCATGGGAAAACAAATCATCGAACAATGTTTTTCCTATGAATTTAATAGAAAAAAAGCCTCATATTAAATTCAAATTTGTAATTAGTGTTGTCCCGATACCAATATTTTTGTACTGGTACCAGTAGCAAAATGTATTTTGTGTTATGTTTACTGGGGGTCTGCGATGGGGTGGCGACTTGTCCAGGGTGTACCCCGCCTTCCGCCCGATTGTAGCTGAGATAGGCGCCAGCGCCCCCCGCGACCCCAAAAAGGGAATAAGCGGTAGAAAATGGATGGTTGGAGGGTTTACTGGGGGTAGTAGGTGGCACAGACTCAAGGGGGAAAGTATTAAGCTCTGATATATATATATATATATATATATATTATATATATATATATATATATATATATATATATATATATATATATATATATATGTACCAGTAGCAAAATGTATTTTGTGTTATGTTTACTGGGGGTAGTAGACGGCACAGACACAAGGGGGGCAGTGTTAAACTCTGATTTATATATATATATATATATATGTATATATATATATATATATATATATATATATATATATATATATATATATATATATATATATATATATATATATGTCTTAATTAGATTATCCAGAGAATAGTCCTTGATACCGTGGTAGAGCACAATATATGAAACAGAACTGTTTCATGAGGGGTTCCCTCAATCAAATCTCCTGATGATTGAGGGAACCCCTCATGAAACAGTTCTGTAGAGATTAAATAGTCTTGTGATTTTTTTCCCACACATACACATATATATATATATATATATATATATATATATATATATATATATATATACATATATATATATATATATATATATATATATATATATGTATATATATATATGTATATGATAATCAAAGAATAATAATATTATCTAAACAAGGGTATGGAGTGTGACTAGATCCAAGAGTGTGTATGGTGTAGGAATTAATTCCTAAGTGTTACCAGAGTGTTGAGCGAGTGACAAGTCCAACAGAGGCTGGGCAGGCTCGTATATCCGTGAGCAGGTAGGAAGTCAGGGTGATAGCCAGGTGTCAAAAGGTCTGTGTCCAAGCGGGAGGTCGAGATCAAAGAGGCAGTTCGGGAAGCAAAGGAACAAGGAAATGACAAGACGCGCAGCTCGTCAACACTGTAACAAAGGCAGACCTCTGGAAGGACGGCAGGGAAGACACGGGACCAAAATCAAACACGATGGGAGAGAAAAGCAAAGAGAGCAAGAGTAAGGTTGCATCAAGCACGAAGATCACTTACGGTACTCCAACAGAAGAATACGTTCCGGCGCTGGATCTTCGATACTTTTCGGTACTTCTCTAAATAAGGGGGACCATTGACTTTATTTTGACAATAAATCTTACGGTACATTAAACATGTGTTTATTATTACAATCAAATAATAATCTTGTCCTTAAATAAAATAGTGAACATACAAGACAACTTGTCTTTTAGTAGTAAGTGAGCAAAACATTGGCGGAGGGAAAATGCAGTGGGAAAACAGAGAGCATCAAGCTAGAGTAGGCCTACGGTACACCATTCAGAAACTAAGTTCCCGCCAGGATCCTTGGGTCCATTGGTCCTTTATTCAGCTCCCTCTCATCAGGACCAGGTGTGCTGATTGCAGATTGTCTCCAGCTGCGGCGACGCATGGGCACGGTCTGTGCGGCAAAGGCGGGGGTGTGTCCTGTGGAGCTCACAGCCGCGCCTCCAGGTGCTCCCGCAGAGAAGGAAGAAGCAGACTGCGCGTGCGCTGTAACAATAACTTCACCTTTATCATCAGTTTTCAGGCCAAGATGCGTTCGTTCTCCCTTTTTTGTCTACACACTGTGTCTGTTTGTAATTGCTCTGTGATTGTGCGCTGCCGAACATGCTCCTCTGCTCGCAAAACCAGCAATGTCACGACGTGCCATCATGCGTGGGAAAGGGCACTTTTGAAACAGAGTATAGTACTGTTTTTGATTCGTTAGTACCCTGATACCATACTAGTACCGGTTGTACAGTATACTAGTGTTGGTATACCGTACAACCCTATTTGATATATATATATATATACATATAAAGACTGTTTCACGTAAAAAGTGTGACATGTTTCCAGGGGTGTCCTTAACCATCTGGGTCTTTAATAAGCGTCCAGTCATAAAACATTCCCATAATGCAACAGCAGGTGCATTTGAAGAATTGTAAGACCTGGTCATGTTTTTGTTTTTTTTCTGTATCAGACGTGGTTACTCCCCTCAGCTATAGGATGGGGATGGGTACGTTTAACATTTGAATTGATACTGTACCAATTCAAAACTTTTTTGTGTTCAAATGTTTCAATAAATGTTTATCGTATAAAATATATACAGGTATATGTATTTTTTATTTATCATTATTGAACATTTTATATGGTAGACTTTGCATGCAATTCCAATACATTAAATGAGTCATTTAGGCAGTAGTGTAAAGGATAGAGTTTGTTGGCTTATCGAGGAAGTAGTCTTTGCCATTAGGTCAAATGTCTGTCTTTTCTTTTGTTGTGCCCTATAAAGTGTTTAAACTGAAAGTAATGTATTTAGCACACACCAGCTGTTTGATCGTAAAATGCACCTTACTTGTAGTTTTCATTACCACATTTGGTTGAAATCACCATGTAAAACTAATGGGTAGCATGTCACTGGCATATCATGTCAAATACTGTCATGCTAGCACATTTTGAGAGTTTTTACTTCTTGTTTTGTTGGCATGTAAATTTGTAACGTCCGACCGCGTCTGGTCTGTTTGAATCCTATGGTAGCGCAGCATGTTTAGCTACTGTGTTCCTTCTCTTCCGGTGATAATGATACTTGTTAGAAACTTACTACATCTACATTGCAATAATGTGTCATCAACATGCATTATCACAATGTAATGATAGTATTAAAAGCTCTATTGTCGACCAAATGTATGTAATTTATATCGAATAGTGTCTGCATCCATCAACCCTAGTTCTATCAGTCACATTTTTCAACCAATCCAAAGAGAAATCCAAAGTAAATATGCACAAAGTCACAAACTTCTCATGTTTAAAGTGATTTAGTGGTAGAATTGATTGTTTTGTTTGATTGATTGATTGAAACTTTTATTAGTAGATTGCACAGTACAGTACATATTCCGTACAATTGACCACTAAATGGTAACACCCGAATACGTTTTTCAACTTGTTTAAGTCGGGGTCCACGTTAATCAATTCATGGTGATGCTCACATCAGCTGCATTGCTAGCCAACAAGAACGAGACACTTTTTATTTGTTAGAAAGTGGAATAAAACCAAAAAAAAACAAAACTTATTTCTTCTTGTCTCTCATAATGATTGTGAACCATATGCAACATTTTAAAAAAAAGTGCAATTCCCCTTTAAATAACTGTTCCTTTCAAAGAAGCGTTGAAAAAAACGGGATCGTTGTAACAGATATGAAGTAAGATTTGAAACTGAACATTACCAAACATCTTTATCAATCAAACCAGGATCGAAACAATCCATATTTTGTGTTATTGAAGCGGGGAACTGGTATCTAAACATGGTGTAGCTCTTCTCCTCTTAATGCAAGTGCTCCTATAGCAGGAATACAAGTACTGTATTTCTAAAACTACAACATCTGTCAAGACACTAACATCAGGATTTAAAAAATATTGTTTTATTGTCATAAAAGCGTGTATATCTCCTTTTTGTGTTGAGCTATTTAAAAAAAACAAACTAATGTTTAACAACATTTCATTAAAACAAACTAATAAAACTTGAAAATGATCTGTCCAGCGCACACTTATTGATCAAAATGAATAATTAATTGCCAATAATTTTGAGTTAACTTTGAACAAACTACAATTAATTGTAATTCAATATTTTAATCATTTGTTTCTCTACAATCTGTCTTCCATTGATTGATTGATTGAAACTTGTATTAGTAGATTGCACAGTACAGTACATATTCCGTACAATTGACCACTAAATGGTAACACCCAAATAAGTTTTTCAACTTCTTTAAGTCGGGGTCCACGTTAATCAATTCATGGTGTAGCTCTTCTCCTCTGAATGCAAGTGCTCCTACAGCAGGAATACAAGTTCTGTAATTCTAAATAATACAAAATCTGTCAAGACACAAACGCACCACAGGATTTTAAAAATATTGTTTTATAGTCATAAAAGCGTGTTTATGTCCTTTTTGTGTTGCACTATTTAACAAAAGCCTAATGTTTAACAACATTTAATTAAAAAAATAATAAAACTTGAAACTGATCTGCCCAGCGCACACTTATTGATCAAAATGAATTATTAATTGCCAATAATTTTGAGTTAACTTCGAACCAACTACAATTAATTGAAATTAAATATTTTAATCATTTGTTTCTCTACAATCTGTCTTCCATTGATTGATTGATTGAAACTTTTATTAGTAGATTGCACAGTACAGTACATATTCCGTACAATTGACCACTAAATGCTAACACCCGAATAAGTTTTTCAACTTGTTTAAGTCGGGGTCCACGTTAATCAATTCCAACAAGCACATTAACTGAAACATGGCCCAAACTTTTGTTTGGATATAAAAAGAGTTTGAGACAAAATGACAATGACAAGCGACCAAGGTCATAAGGTCTGTGAGTTTGTTTTCAGCGTTCTGCCATCACTCTTATATTTTCAAGATGTTGATAGAAATCCAACCCAAAATACCCGAGGTAGCCAATTTCTACTTATTGGTCCGCCGGGAACTCCAAAACTGTCACCTGCCATTTACTTGTGGTTGCTTTTTGTGCTTCTCGTCCCAACAACAACCTAAAAAGTCATTTGGTTTCTCACGGTGAAGCCATGAAGTCAACACTGAGGTAATCGTGGCGTTCCACAATGCCGCACAGAGAGCCCTTTCCTAATGAGTGGACAGGAGCAGGCTTTAAGGGAGGGGTGTTATTTGGGGTATTTTCCCAGTAAACGTGCAGTATATGACCTACAAGTTGACAGAGCACAGAGGACCTTCTTGTTTCATGTCTCCAGAGAGGTGAGAATAGAGGTCTCCTTTCACGCTGGTGAACAAACATGCACATTGCCGTCTGGACAAGGTTGGACACAGGCACACGCCCAGACTCCGGCATGTGAGCGTCAGTCATGCATCCGCCTGGTGATGGAACTGCTCGGAGGAGGAAGACGTGTACGAGGACGTGTCCCCCATTCAATGTTCTGCCTATCCTTGCTGTCTAAAAGAGCTCATGAAGGCTGGACAGGGTGATTGTGTACGGGACAATAAGAGCCAAGTACCGTATGTGAGCCACTACACCACCGATACCAATACATAAGAGGGTATAACTCTTACCCAGGGGTGCACAAAAGTTTTCCACTGGGGGCCACAGACTGACAAATCATTTAGAAGCATTTAAGTCCCATCTTAAAAGTCATTTGTATACCCTAGCCTTTAAATAGACCAGTTGATCTGCCATCTCTTTTCTGCTCTTTTTGTTGTATTATTTTTGTATAACATGTTGGTCACAGGCAAGGAAAATGGCACTGAGGCCATTGGAAACTTTGCACAAACATTCGCTTAAAATCCTTGACCGAAAACCACAACACCAATATCGATATTTAGTTCTCCAAAAATATAGATTGTTAAACTTAGCTAACATTCAAAGATTAGCACCAATACCAACGGCCCATCGAATCATTGTAATTTTCCTGAAGGAATAAATAAAGTACTATCTAATCCATCTAATCTAATCTAATCTAATCCTAGATAACAGTGCACCAGCGCCACTTAAGCACTTTGTCCAGTTTACATCTGCTCTGACAACTAGAAACACACGTGCCTACACCAGGGGGCAGTGTAGCGTACCCAGATATAAAACATCTTTTGCACGCCTTTTCATATAAAGCCATAAGAAATGGAACAACCTCACAACAAACTTGAAAAGTCTAACAGATTACTCTTCATTCACAATTGAAGTTAAAAAGTGGCTTTAGAGCAATCAAAGCTGCTCACGCGGTCAATAAGGTGGGCACTATGTTTGACACATAAACTTAATGTGTACTAAATTTATCCATGAGAGCATTTTTATTGTAAATTGTGAGGTGTGTCTATCAAAATCACGGTTGTTTTTACAAATGATGACAGATGTGAACAAGAGCATGAATTGTCTGTGTGATGATGATGTAAATGAGGCGTGGTTGTATTGCATACAGTATTAAGTATGTGTCCATGAAAGGGCATTTTATGACTTTTCTTAATTTGATTACTTGCTATAGCATGATTTTATTGTCATCATTTTATTGCATGATTTTTGTATCCCTTTAATCTAGGTAGCCAGGGACTGCAGATGGAAATTAGCTATTTAGCTGTAATCTGGTACAGAACACATCTGTCTTTGAGCTTAATGTTTTTGTGCATTTTCCCTTCAAATAAAGACTAAACTCTGCCCCCCCTCCTGCATGGAGAGCTTATTGGGACGGCGTGGCGCAGTGGGGAGGGTGGCCGTGCGCAACCCGAGCGTCCCTGGTTCAATTCCCACCTAGTACCAACCTCGTCACGTCCGTTGTGTCCTGAGCAAGACACTTCACCCTTGCTCCTGATGGGTGCTGGTTGGCGCCTTGCATGGCAGCTCCCTCCATCAGTGTGTGAATGTGTGTGTGAATGGGTAAATGTGGAAGTAGTGTCAAAGCGCTTTGAGTACCTTGAAGGTAGAAAAGCGCTATACAAGTACAACCCATTTATCATTTATTATGTGACCACAGATGAGTCGCAAGCTGTTCAAAGTCGGGACACGGGATGGACCACTAATCTGTGCACCAGTTGATATTACGTATTTGCGCTGCTAACTTGTCTCCACCCAAGATGATCCCTTTTGTTATACTTGCTTTTTGTTATACTTTTTGTTATACTTTAGGTTGTGAGTAAAATTTAAGTTACTTGATTACTCCTTGGTCTGTTGAAGTGTGATTTTAAACAGTTATGTTTAGTTTATAATAACCTTAGTTTTTTGTATATTTCTGTTTTCAGCACCCCTCTTTAGTTTTGTTCATTTCCATGGACACCGATTCCCTACACCTGCCTCTGATTAGTGGTTGGTAGGCTCACCTGCCCCTGATCACTAATCAGAGAGCTATTTACTGTTTTCTATTGTCTCTATTTTGTTATGCTAAGTTAACTTTGACGAGCTTCAGTTGTGCTTTCACTGCGGCACGGCCTTTCAACGTTATTTTGCATTGTTTTCAAAATAAATCATCATCTTACTGCACGATGCTTCCTGACGTCCTCCTGCATCTCGAGGAAATGACTAGCGCAAAACCAGGCGATCCAAACGCAACAGGTGTGCCGTGTGAACAATAACGAGAAGAAGTGGATGACCAAGTTGTGGAAACAAAACTTGAAAAATATGTCCTACCGGTTAGGAGCAACATTTATCCATGAAAATATCGAGAAGCTGTAGATGCCGTGTTTGACATGTTTCCATTTGTTCTGTCTAGTACTGACACATTAAACTGGAGGATCGAGCTTTACCTTTGGTACACAGACATACTGTCAGTCATTTTTAAATACGCCCACGTGGAACATAGACAGTAATTTCCTAGTTCCTAATGTTATGTGACGGCGAAGCAGTCTAGAGAGGACAACTACAAATGCTCTTAAGTGCTGAACAGTAATATTGTTTGTAGTACAGTACATGCTATCATAGTGTTTTTTAAACAATACTTAGTTATATCTAAAAGTTTGTGTTTTGTTTTAAAAAGGTATGGATTGAACTGATTTTAATTCATTTAAATGGGCGAGGCTGATTTGAGATACGAGAGTTACGACCTAGTCGTGAAACGCAATGTGGCCGTAAGCTGAGCTACTTCTCTAATTGGGCTTTAACTTCAAACTATTAAAATCCCTGACATCTAGTTTATATTTATAATGCGATCAGGCGGTGACTTGTCCAGGGTGTATTCTGCCTTCCGCCCGAGTGCAGCTGGGATAGGCTTCAGCCCCCCTCAGAGAGGGACAAGCGGTAGAAAATGGATGGGTGTATTCCAGGCAAACGCGAGAATGGATGGTTGTTTGTCTATATGTGCAGTACTCAACTGGGATAGGCTCCAGCTTTTTTTCAAACAAAAATATTTTTCACATTACACATGTATTATTATACAAACGTATAACACTTTTTTTTTCTTTTTCAAGATTATCCACACATTCAAAAGTACTTCCACCACTAGTTCAAAGGTATGATTCCTTTGTTCTTGGTGCTACTGAAAACCCATTACATTTTGACACTGATACAGAAAAAGGCAGATTTTTTTTTTTTTTTTCAAAACATTTGTATCACAAAGGCGGGAATCTAACACTGTCACCTCAGAATGGTGCCGGCTGTTTTTACATTATCATCTACATTTATGAAGTTGCCATCCGCAAACTACCCCTTTGAACGGCAATAGGTTAAAGCAGGGTGAAAAAAGTGCAGCCCGGGGGGCCTTTTGTGGCCCGCAGGTATTTTTTTTACGGCCAGCTGCACAATCGTTAGCATTGTGATATTAGCATGCTACCACTTTTGCTAATTTTGCAGGTATATACCTGAGCGTCAAATATTTGGTCACTTGGCGAATGGAACATGTTAACTTGTAGGTATATGTCAGGTTCAGACACTGATGACATCTATTAAACAGACAAGAAGCAAGGAATCATGCAAAGACAGAGTTCAATTTAGCTCAATGAGGAGAGACGTTTGGGACTGCATGCTCAGATTTTTTTTTTTTTGCATTGTAATTATTAAATAAATGCAATCAAAATTTTACTAACAATCGAGCCTGTAAGAGACGCCCAATTCCCTTAAAAAACATCCAAACATATGTAATGCAGCATTGGCCACATTCATATTAACATTTAAAATTGACGTATTTTGACCATTTTAAGCGGCGCATTCATTTTAAAAACAGTTGCTTTTTTTCTTCTTCATCACTGATCACGGCAGACTATATGAGAGCCAACAAACATAATAAAACATCACTTACTGTACCAGGTCTGCTGTGGATAGTATGAACCCTTTAAGACAAATGTGGGATCAAACATTATTGACCGCATTGTTGCCGTTTTCATGTTGCTTTGCCATATTTTACTAATTTACAAATACATATCCTCCGGCACATTTGACTTGATTCATTCAACACGGACATAAAGGTTTGATAATGCAAATGAAAGAAAGTGAATGACACAAAATGTCCATGTAGGATCTCTCAATTAAACCTAGAAGCATCTTTAGTTTCATTAAAGGTCTCCTAAGTTCCACATTTGTGGTCGTCCCCTGTTGACAGCGCTGGAAAGGTGACAGAGAGAAGGTTAAATAAGTTGGTGTGGAGAGGATGTGGTCCCCGGGTGTTGTTGACTTCGCCTTCCACCTTCCCCGATAGTGGGGCTCGCCCTAAAAGGGTATCATCCTGCCATAAATATAATTTTAGAAAAGGACGGCAAGGTTTTATCAGAATTTATTGCCCTTGTTGCAACCATGCGGACTTGAGGACGGCCATTTGCATACTCCATAAAACTGGGAATTGAGTGGAAAGAATTTTTTTTTTTTTTTTTTTTGCTACCCCTTTACCCTCCCTGCAAGGATGAGTTTATTTCCAGGGAAAATGAAAATTCACTTTTTGCATCCTTATTTTTATAATTGAGCCGCAAAAGTAGAGCTGCAGATGGGCAGAGAGATAAATTACGTGTGGCTTTGGTACTGAGCCACTCAGGCTGTACACGGTGGGCACCTGCAGAACCGAGACCCCATGTCTGGAGGTGGGCTTTCTGGCAGACTCACAGTCCGCATAAAATTCAATTATCCTCGCGTAAAGCCGCTGAAGCAGGGAAACAATGGCGGGTTAAATTCCTGTTTTAAGCCAAGCCAGAGAGTCATGCTATGGAGGACAACTGAGATTTAAATATGGCGGTCAAGCGTCAGCTAATCTGCATTTCTTTATTGATGTACACACAGGTAGTCCACCTGAAAGACACTTACACTAAAGACGGCCTTTTTTTTTACCTATTCGGAGAGGTCGCGTCGCCACTTCAGGATGCATGGCGGCGCTGTTGAGGGGTTTTCAGCGCCACAATGCTCTTAATGAAGTGGCCGGTGAGTGCATATGAGAAACTGGAGGAGGCTCTTGAGGAGGTATCCACACGCTATGACCTCGATGATTCATATGGCCCCATTCCTGGGCGGATCTCCCGTGAGAGGAAGAGGTTTGGGGGCGGTGCTGAAAATGATGGAAAGCGCCACACTACATAATGACTGACGCTGTGGTCAAAGTTGGAATTACCGCATAACGCATTTTACGATATTCAACCCTTTTACTGCCATCTGGTGGCTAAAGTGGTTTGTGCAACCCCCAGAATTTGTCATGTTTCATGTGTCTGGTGAACCGCGAGAAACGGGGACCATGTTTAATATTGAATTATCAAATGTGATGACTCTTTAACAGACCACAATGGAAACAAGCCTTTTGGATTTTTTTGCCATCCATTTGCCTTTTTAAAGCACTACTTTGATTCAATTCTTTAAGATGTCAATAAACTTCTCAATCAATCAATCAAACATGACCCTTGTGGCCAATCATGCTGCTTCGGACCCCAAATTGCGGGGACCCCTACTTATACAGTCTATGTTGTCTAAAAACCTCATTGTATTTTATATCAACCATGTCCGAAAGGTACCATGTTATCATCCAATACTAACAATATTCAAATAATACCAGTATTGTCCGACTAATAGCTAGCTGGCAACTGCCGCGTCAATCGCCACCTGAAAAACAATCGCGCTAATCGGTAGCAGGCAACTAGCACATTAATCACTAGCTAGCAACTAGCATGTTAATCGCTACATGGTAACTAGCGCTAGCTACCTTAAATGGCAACATGAATGTAATAATAAAGTTATTTATTCATGCTATGATATTTGTTCACATTCATCTAGATGACAGTGTGTTGGCTCAATGTTCTTGTGTATTTGAATATATTTACATTTCTGGTAAAAATGCAGGGGGAAATATATAAGAAAAACAAACTACAAAAACATTTTACGGCACCCCTGGGGGTCGTGGAGTCTCTGTTGAAGACCTCTGTATTAAATGTTTTTTACTTACACTTCGCCTGCTGTCTCTGCGTCCTTGGGTCAGAAATGCAGCTAATATTACATACAGATAATGTGTCATGAGACATGCAAATATAAATTAAATACACAAGGGACATAAGTAAAGGAAAACAAATAGGCATAATGATGCAATATGTACATACAGGGTAGCCTAAATAGCATGTTAGCAATAATTAGCTTGCAGTCATGCAGTGACCAAATATGCCCGAGTAGCACTCCAACAAGTCAATAACATCAACAAAGCTCACCTTTGTGCATTCACGCACAGCACAAAAAGTTTGGTGGGCAAAATGAGACGAAGAAGGGGCTTCAGAAAACATGTATATGTGGCAGCGTTGGAGAAAGTTGTACATGTAAACAAACTATGGTGAGTTCAATGACTGCCAAAACAAGTAAGACCAAACGATGCTTGCCTAATACACTCATCAGTGAAGCATGTTTAATACAAACAGTGGGATTTCTAACAATTAGGGAGGTTTGTGTCATGTCTGTCCTGCCACAGAAACCATGATAAAACAAAAAATATATTTCCCCCCCACCTTTTTTCCATTTTCATCTATTTTTGAAAATGCTCCAAGGAACCACAAGGTTGTTAGCCCCCGGTCTACACAAACAACACCCAATGTTCTGTATGACAGGAGTGCTCTGCTTTTAAGTACGTAGTACAACATTTTTTAAAAAGGGTTATACTGTTTTTTGTTGGTTTTTTTGCCACAGAAACCCTTGGCAAAAATCATTTAGATGACAGGAGAAAAAATGCTAAGCAAAGGTTCTCTATACCCCAAAAGGGACAAGTGGTAGAAAATGGATGGGTGAATGTCAAAAATGCTTTATTGTTTTTTTCACTGCAACAGAATGCTTGTCAAAGAGCTCTGCTGTTTTTAAAATACTACCGCACTGGATAAATTGCCAGTCAAAGATCCTCTATATGCAGTAACAGGAGTGCTATGCTGTTTTTAAGAATCTCCTGAAAAAAAAATCCCTTAAAAATCATATATATCAGTGGTTCTCAAATGGGGGTACGCGTACCCCTGGGGGTACTTGAAGGTATGCCAAGGGGTATGTGAGATTTTTTTAAAATATTCTTAAAATAGCAACAACTCAAAAATAATTTATGAATATATTTATTGAATAGTACTTCAACAAAATATGAATTTAACTGTGAAAAGAAATGCAACAATTCAGTGTTGACAGACAGTTCGATTTTTTTGTGGACATGTTCCATAAATATTGATGTTAAAGATTTATTTTTTGTGAAGAAATGTTTAGAATGAAGTTCATGAATCCAGATGGATCTCTATTACAATCCTCAAAGAGGGAACTTTAAGTTGATGATTAAAGTAAAAAAGTTAAAGTACCAATGATTGTCACACACATACTAGATGTGGCGAAATTATTCTCTGCATTTGACACATCACCCTTGATCTGACCCTGGGAGGTGAGGGGAGCAGTGGGCAGCAGCGGTGCCACGCCCGGGAATCATTTTTTGGTGATTTAACCCCCAATTCCAACCCTTATTTGTGTAGAAATCTTTATTTATAATTGAATCACTTGTTTATTTTTCAGCAAATTGTTAGTTATTTTTATATCTTTTTTCCAAATAGTTCAAAAAAGACCACTACAAATGAGCAATATTTTACATTGTTATACAATATAATTAATCAGAAACTGATGACATAGTGCTGTATTTTACTTCTTTATCTGTTTTTTTTCAACCAAAAATGCTTTGCTCTAATTAGGGGGTACTTGAATTAAAAAATGTTCACATGGGGTACATCACTGAAAAAAAGTTGAGAACCACTGATCTATATGACTTCATCAGACATGTATAATGTGACAAAAAAATAAATAAATAAATGATAAATGGGTTGTACTTGTATAGCGCCTTTCTACCTTCAAGGTACTCAAAGCGCTTTGACACTACTTCCACATTTACCCATTCACACACACAATCACACACTGATGGAGGGAGCTGCCATGCAAGGCGCCAACCAGCACCCATCAGGAGCAAGGGTGAAGTGTCTTGCTCAGGACACAACGGACGTGACGAGGTTGGTACTAGGTGGGAATTGAACCAGGGACGCTCGGGTTGCGCACGGCCACCCTCCCCACTGCGCCACGGCGTCCCAATAAGCTCTCCATGCAGGAGGGGGGGCAGAGTTTAGTCTTTATTTGAAGGGAAAATGCACAAAAACATTAAGCTCAAAGACAGATATGTTCTGTACCAGATTACAGCTAAATAGCTAATTTCCATCTGCAGTCCCTGGCTACCTAGATTAAAGGGATAGAAAAATCATGCAATAAAATGATGACAATAAAATCATGCTATAGCAAGTAATCAAATTAAGAAAAGTCATAAAATGCCCTTTCATGGACACATACTTAATACTGTATGCAATACAACCACGCCTCATTTACATCATCAGGAGCAAGGGTGAAGTGTCTTGCTCAGGACACAACGGACGTGACGAGGTTGGTACTAGGTGGGATTTGAACCAGGGCCCCTCGGGTTGCGCACGCCCACTCTCCCACTGCGCCACGCCGTCTCCTGTCATAAATGTCATACAATTATATTTTTTGCTCCATAAACATGGAGTATGGAAAATCATGACATCTATTGTTTCTTCCTGCGGTCATATTTTCTTCCTGTTTTGCATTTCTTGCATTGACTTGACCTCTACTGCGTAGCGCTCAGTCCCCACCTGCTCATGATTAGTGATCAGGAGACTCCCCTGTCCCTGAATTCTAATCAGGTGCATTCTTATACCGACGGCTGCTTTCTTGCAGTGCTGCTTCATTGCATACTGTATTTAACCTGTACAGTAAGGAAGGAATTCCTGATTGGATCTGGATAAGAAGGTGGAGAGTTAAACCATTTGCGATGCAGTCTGCTGAAAACTATGGAAAGCGCCACTCTACATAGCAATTGTTGGAATTGCCACAAAACACATTTTAAGATATTCAGCATCTACTGTTCTCTCCCGGCGAAATTGGACAGTGTTCCGCCCCTAATTCGTCACGTTTCATATGTCAGGTAACCATGAGGAATGGGGCCGTATGAGCCCCCTAGCTACTTTTACTTTCCTATTATGTTTTTTTTTTTTCCCACATTCTGCATGTGCTTTGTATTTTTGACTCAAATGTGGTCCACTGCCTCGTCCACACTGGTCATGCATTGAATATATTCTTTCCTGCACATCGCCCGCCATCTCTGCTTCTTGGGGTCATGCGCAACCGTAAAACATCTTCAATATGACAAGACGGCTCTGTGCTGGGATGTACGCTATGCAGTTCTTTTGATGTCTGATAGTGAGGTATCAGCGTTTTACCTTTCTTTGCATCACCTCGGCAAGCATTGATTGACGTGCCCGACAAAGCGCAGCGTTTCCTAGGAACAGGTGTCTTCCTGGTGTTCTTTCAGAAGAATTCCCAGGCAGGTTGTGACGTCCCACCGCCGAGGACGCTTGGAAGATCTAATCAGTCTTGCTTCACTTCTCTCGATCTGTTTGCACAATCATGCTGCAAGCTTGCAGCTGCAAAATGTGTGTCGCTTTGCTTTACATGTTCTATCTTTGCTGCGGGTTGTGTTGTGCTTGTTGAAGGGGTTGATTTTACTACGCATGTTTATTGCTCTTGAAAAAAAATGGTTTTGCAACAGTAAATAAGTCCTAGCCTTACAAGAAAATTTTTTGTAATGTTATTGTATGAAGAGGATTTGTATGGCCCCATCCATCATGGTTTACCTGAGACATGAAAAGTGAAAAATTGGGGTGGGGGTGCATTATTCACTTTAGACGACAGATGGCAGTAGAGTGTTGAATATCATAAAATGTGTTGTACGGCAATTCCAACTTTGACCACCACGTCAAGTGGCGCTTTCCATCATTTTCAGCAAACTGAATTGCAAAGTGATAACTCTCCCTCTTCCTCTCATTCGAGTTCCACCCAAGGATGGCGCCATACTATTCCCTTCCCTACTGTATGAGGACAAAGTCATAAAATAGCATCAAAGATATAAAAACATTTCACAGTTTGATTTTATGTAAATAGATATGTGGTAGTAGCGAGAAAATTCGGCCGGTACCGATAAATGTACAAGATTTACTACTTATCTTGAGTAAAAGCAGCAAAGTTATAATATTACAAAAAAAGTCTCAATATGAAAACGGTTATGATGCGAGAAGAAAGTGTAATGTACAAATGTCAAGATGCAACAAGAAACATTGTTGGGAAAATAATTTGTATTACGAGACAGTTGTACCGTTACAAGAGAAAAGTCGTAGCCTTTCGAGAAAATTCTTGCAATTTTATGAGAACAACGGCATAACTTGAGGAAATAATTACAAAAATTGTAATAATTAATAATTATGGATTGAACTTTCACAGTATCATGTTAGACCCGCTCGACATCCATTGCTTTCCTCCTCTCCAAGGTTCGCATAGTCATCATTGTCACCGACGTCCCACTGGGTGTGAGTTTTCCTTGCCCTTATGTGGGCCTACCGAGGATGTCGTAGTGGTTTGTGCAGCCCTTTGAGACACTAGTGATTTAGGGCTATATAAGTAAACATTGATTGATTGAAAAAGTCAAACAATCTTAGACATGAGTTGTTACGAAGAAAGCCACAATATGAAAACAATAGTAATATGAAAAAAAGTTGAAATGTTGCCAACAATGTCAGAATATTTCAAGAATGAGGTGGCAATGTTATGAAAAAGGCAACTATATCCTAAATTAAATCCTGTTACGACAAAGTTGTAATGTTACAAGAGAAAAGTCGTACACTAACAATAAAAAGTCTTGTAATGTTTCCAGAAGAAAGCCGTAATTGTCAGGCTTGGACTTGGATTGTGTGTGCTCCTTCGACGCAGAGGGATTACAGGACGAGCCAGGCGTGAATTAAGGTACATGATGTTTTATTAGGAATTCTAAATACAAAAATAAACAAACTAAGGGCGCTCACAAGGAGGTATAAAGCTTGGCTACAAAATATAAACAGGAAACAAAAACACTTGCTCGATTGGCATGAATGAACTAAGAACAGAAACAGCACGATGGCATGACTATAAACAACTAAAACAAAACACTTACTGTGACAACAAAAACAGGAGGCAAGAATAGCAAGGTGCGTGGCAGGTGATCATGGGCATGGAGAATGAGCAGCAAGGTCGTAGATAACAATGAAAGTTGGAACGGCATGGGTAATGAAAGTTGGTGTGAAGATCCCAGGACGAAGACAAGAAAAAGAGTGACTTAAATAGCTCTGATGATTAGTGAAAACAGGTGAGGTTGAGAACAGGGACGTGACAGGTGAAAACTAATGAGGTTGGCATGGAAACAAACAAAACCAGGAAGTGCAAAACGTGACTGTCCAAAATCAAAAACATAACTAGACAAAACAAAACATGATCCATAGGTGTGACAGTAATGTGAGAAAAAGACAAACATGAGGAGCAACAAATGGTTTTCTTACGACAATAACATGTGTACTTTTGAAAAAAGTGACAATAAAAAATGATATAATATAAGAAAAATTTGTAATGTTGCCAACATGTCATAATGTTACTGTGGAGGTCTTGCACCCCCGGGTTCTTCGGACCACCCAGAAGAGACATGACAGGCTTGACGGTTTTGTGATTTGGTTTATTTTGCAATAAACTTATCGCTCTGCTTTTAAGCAATCACCTCTCGTGACGGTCTCGCTCTTCCGGTTGCTTTTCAGCCATCCGCTCTCCTCTCCGTCTCCGTTTTCGTCTCACTCTCGCTCATGCTCGTGCTCGGGTTTCCTCTCCACCATCAACAACTTCAACTTCTCTGACCTCTTTCTTCCCAGCTGCCAGCCCCGGCACAGCCCGCCTCGCTGCAGGCCCACAGGCCACTCCCCCTCACAATTACAAAAAGAGGTTGGGATGTTATGAAATTCTATCGGATTACAAGAAGGTTGTATTGTTGCAAGAGATAACTTGTACATTTTGTAACCTTATAAGAAAGAAAGTTTTAAATATAAACAAGAAGGAGGTTGTGATTTTACTAAAAAGGTTTGGAAAAAAATTACATTACGATTAAGTTATATTACTATGAGAGAAAAGTCCTAAATTTGCGATTCAAAAGCTTGTATTGTTATCCAAACAGAGCCACAACATTAAGAGAGACTATCTCTTTTCTTACGACAATAATAATTGGTATTCATGATAAAAGTTACATTATGACAAAAAAATCTGTGAATAATGTTGCGAAACATTTTTAAAGGTTACACTAAAGAGAGGGTGCTCCGAAAAAAAACAGGTCACAATATATGAAAAGGAATCCTGTAACAAGATGTTACATAAGAACAACTAACTTTATGGAAAAAAGAGCTTTCGCGATGATAGCAATCCCATTATTTCATTTAGATATCAAACATCAGTAGAAACGGGTTGTATTATTTCGAAAAAAAATTGTACTGTTACGAAAAAGTCAGAATATGAAAAAAATTGTAATACGATCAAAAATCGTAATGTTAGGAAAAATGGATTCTATATGAAAATAAATCCTATTCAGAGCCACAAAATGGTTTGATGTCATGAAAAAAGCAGCATGACAATATGAAAACATAGAAACAGAGAAATAATGTAAACTTTAACAGCCACATTAAGTCAATGACATCAGCAGCTTTTAACCACATAAAAACATTGACAACATCAGAGGAATAATGTCTAAATTAGACTTGGAAAGACTAAACCACGCCTTTGTCTCCAGCAGGTTAGACTACTTAACTCACTGGGCTCTCTCAACCAGCTGCAGTACATTCATAATGCTGCTGCTCGAGTCATGACTAAAACCAGGAAACACGACCATATTAGTCCAGTGCCTAGGCCGCTGCACTGACTTCCTGGTGAACAGACTTTAAGACAACCTTGCTGGTGTCCAAGTCTTTTTATGGTCTTGTGCCAAAGTACATCTCATGTTAGAACCATCTCGAGCTCTGAGAACCTCAGGGAGTGTTCTCCTGCTGGTGCCCGGAGTCAGGACCAAACATGGTGATGATGCGCTTACGTTATATGCTCCTTGCATCTAAAATAGTCTTCCTGAAGATGTGAGACAGGCCTCAGCATTGGCAATGTTCACATCCAGCCTGAAAACACTTGTATTTAATTGTGCATGTGACAAATGACATCCGATAGATTTTAATTCATTCGGATTTTTTTCGATGATAATTTTATTTTCCACTTTTAATTGGAACAAGTTTTCCTTCTTTTAATGTTTTAATGTTTATGTTCGAATTGTGCTCTATTAATAACATTGCCTTGCCTTATGAAACATTTGAAGAACATACTTTGATATAAATTAATGCAACTGTTTTGGACTTAGATTGTTTCTTTCCATATTTTGTTCCTACTTCATGCCCTGCGCTCTTATTTTCTTTATCCTCTTCCTTACTTCCTTCCTTCCTTTATCCCTTTTGAATTTCTTGTATAGACTCGGTCTGCACCTGCTCCTGGTTAGTGATCAGGAGACTCACCTTTCTCTGGATACTAATTAGGCGCATTCTCATACCAATGGCTGCTTTCTTTGAGTTCATTTTATATTGTATGCAGTCCGTACTTTGTTTGTGCTGACGTTCCTGTCGGGGGTGTTTTGCTCTGCACTTCATGCTCTGTGTTTTTGATTTACCCTGGGTGGACTGACTAGGCTCCCTACTTTTTCCTGCATTAAAAATATTTTTTACCTGCACCTCGCCTGCTGTCTCTGCATCTTGGAATCATGTCGCCAGTGGCAATGAGCGTGCAGATTGTTGCGTTGATTTTTACTTCAAGTCCCCCGCTGTTTTATTTTCCCCGAAAGCAAGCTGGCGTTCGTATCTCTGCCAGCGTTATTAAGTATATGGCGGACCTTGCAACACAGTGTGCTGCCTGTCTGTCTGTTGGCTTTTTGCTCTATGCACTCCTTGGGGCCATTTACTTTCGCACTAAAGCAGCCTCTGGCCTCTTAACAACTTTTCATCATGCAAAAAAATAAATAAAAATGTACACTTCTAATTTGTGTATACGTGCCAAACTGAAATAGTTTCGCCTTTAGTCAGTAAAGTGCTGTGGCGCGGCCATAATATTAATTAAAACAAGAAACCAATATAGCTTAAGAAGCCCGATGGGAGTCGTTGGAATGAATATATGAAGTTACCTAATTGGAAAAAAAAATTATGACGATATAGAGAAATATGCAATGAAGTGAACACATTTCAGACAGGAGTTGACGTAAAGTGACAAACATAAAAAGACACAACGCACAATCCTGTCCTGTCTGGAGATGGATGGGTCAAAAACAGCAGGGGGCAGGGTTCATGAAAAACAGATAGCAGAACAAAAAATGAAAACAAGCATCCATCCATCCATTTCTTACCGCTTATTCCCTTTGGGGTCGCGGGGGGCGCTGGTGCCTATCTTAGCTACAATTGGGCGGAAGGCGGCGTACACCCTGGACAAGTCGCCACCTCATCGCAGGGCTAACACAGATAGACAGACAACATTCCCAATTACTGAAAAATTAACATCCAACTACATGTAAATATATATATATATATATATATATATATATATATATATATATATATGTATATATATATATATATATATATATATATATATATATATATATATATATATATATATATATATATATACATCTATTCTAAGAAAAATAAATAAAAGCTGAATTTCCTCCAGGGATCAATAAACTACTTTCTATTCTCTATTCATTCTATCATATATATATATATATATATATATATATATATATATATACATATATATATATATATATATATATATATAAATATATATACATATATATATATATATATATATATATATATATATATATATATATATATATATATATATATATATATATATATATATCCATATATATATATATATATATATATATGTATATATATATATATACTTGGTGGCCTAGTGGTTAGAGTGTCCGCCCTGAGATCGGTAGGTTGCGAGTTCAAACCCTAGCCGAGTCATACCAAAGACTATAAATATAGGACGCATTACCTCGCTGCTTGGCACTCAGCATCAAGGGTTGGAATTGGGGGTTAAATCACCAAAAATGATTCTCGGGCGCGGCCACCGCTGCTGCCCACTGCTCCCCTCACCACCCAGGGGGTGAACAAGGGTTATGGGTCAAATGCAGAGAATAATTTCGCCACACGTAGTGTGTGTGTGACAATCATTGGTACTTTAACTTAATATATTCTTAAGTACCATTGACATCATGAATTTCCTTTGCAAGGGAGTCTTGCCAAACACATTATTCATACACCTGTGGGAGTGGGAGCAGGGTGGACAAAGTGTCTTGCACACGCTACAGGCACAGCTGCCCTGGAGTAGATTGATGGAATACGCGCCAACGGCCCCTCCGACCACCACCTATCATTCATTCACCAGTGTGAGCGGCACTGGGAACAAGGGTGAAGTGTCTTGCCAAAGGACGCAACGGCAGCGGCTTGGGTGGCAAGAGACGGTGATCGAATCTGGAACACCCAAGTCGTCCCCATCAAACCAATTCCTATATAGTATGGGTAAAATTCAACTTAACAGTTAAATTAATAAAAAAAACTTGTATTAAATGCATGAAATATAATCACTGCCCTGTTTTAATAAAACAACAAATAGATAGTAGGAGACTGCTGTAATGTATTGCTTTTATGTTCAAAAAAGCACAATTACAAGTCAAGGTTTTGGTCATTTGGTAATATTTAGTTGAATTCAAGTACAATACAAGAATGTAAGCCTTTATTATTATCATTAATCAGCATGGAAATATAATCTACTGATTTTTTTCATTTTATATTTCAGTACAATTCATAATTGTATTTCTACTTTTTAGTTTTTAAATACATTTCTTCAGTAAAAGTGTCATACAAAATCAAAATAAAAAGTTAATATTTCAATACTTCATACCAAAAATGTTCAATTCTTATGAAACTGGTTTCTATTTATTCAGTGTGAATTTTCTACAACACATGCAGTTAGTACATACTGTATGTACAGTATAAAAAAAATAGCCTTATACAATTTTTGTGGTGACGTCACATTGTGCAGAGAGGAAAGCAGAGCGGTCTTTGTTTGGTATTTTGCATTTATTTCACCCCCTCCCCCAACAGCGCATACATTCTAATAACCCATAAAATACACATAGAATAGCTCAACTTCACAAAAGACATTACAACCAGCCAACAAAAAAAAATGCGAACAAAACAAAAGTAATTCATCATGTAAATCATGCGTCAGTTTGGTTATACATTCTTCCAAAAAACAAGGCGTAGATGACGTATGTGCCACCTGACCAGTGTTGGTAGTAAAGAAGACAGTGTAAATGCACATTATTATTACTAATTATAACAACAATGAGCCTTGTTTACAAGAGAGCACCTTGAGTTGAGTTCCTGGACGTTTACACGATAAATATGTTTGCTGTGGACTTCTTAAAAGGTCGTCAAACATTCACCGGCCCTGACCAAAAACACGGAAAAGGCTGCAGTATGCATGCCAGGCCACTAGTCGGCAATGTGGCGTTGGAAAAATACGTGTGGACCATTTTTTCGGTCAATAACCGTGGACAAAATGTGTATGAGACAATATAATGCGTTGGTCTGCCAACCCCTAACCCAGATTGAATCAGTGCCAATTGATCCTACTTATTTCACTATGTGGGAATGTAAAACAGCACAATAAAACACAACAACAAGAAAAGACAAACAAACAACTTGAGTGAGCCATGGAGTTGCGTTCACATTCCAATGAAGAGCACTCAGGGTCACCTCGTGTGGTAAGTCGCTCTTCCAGTGCTTGATCAAGACCTGCAACACAAACAGAACAATAATATTAGTGGTGTTATGGCCCAAAAAAGTCCAATGTATTATTACTCATTTAGTTTAATTTGTTTTACCACTCATTAAATTATTTTTTTAAGTTAAAAACAATAACTTTTAGAGAAATTATTATAGGGCGCACTGCCTATGAGTGGGTCTATTTTCACTCCGGATTATAGGGGCCATTAACGGAGTCATATAATTATTATTTTTTTCTGAATGTAAATCACTTCCTTGTGGTTTACATAACATGTAATACATGATGTTTTACAGATCATCTTCATGCCACTTTCTGAAAGTCACTTCAGGATGCGCCGTTTTGTGGGCGGGTCTTATTTACATGGCTCACCTTCGGCAGCGTGTTATTCCCGTTATCTTTGTTGCAGCGGTGTAGCGTGCAAGGACGGTAGTAGAAGAAGTGTCAAAAGATGGAGCTAACTGTTTTAATGACATTTCGACTTTACTTAAATCAATAATGGAGCAGCTTCTCCTCATCTATGGTTCACGAGTGCAATAACGCCGGAAATGTATCCCATAAAAAACTGTCCGACCGGAACTCTCTAATAACTAAAGTTCCTTGGGTGAATAATGTGAACTCACTAAACCGGTATGTTTTAGTGCTTTCATGGCGAGTTTACTGACAGATCTGAGTACAAACTTTACACTACTTTATATTAGAAATGGCAACAGCATATGATAAATGTCCCATAACAAGAAGATAGAGGAAAGAAGAAGCTTATCGACTACAGCATCATCACGTACCACAACGGCAGACGCACGCAAATTTTCAAGACTTATTCAGATCCCAAGTACAGATCAGCAAGTACAAGAAGGTAAGAAAAGTTTTTCTCTCGCATAATATTGCGAAACAAAACACCAGATAATATGTCTTACCTTATACACACCATAATAATCAATCAATCAATGTTTATTTATATAGACCTAAATCACCAGTGTTTCAAAGGGCTGCACAAACCACAAAGACATCCTCGGTAGAGCCCACACAAGGGCAAGGAAAACTCACCCCAGTGGGACGTCGGTGACAGCGACGATGACTATGAGAAACCTTGGAGAGGACCGCATATGTGGGAAACCCCCCCACCCTCTAGGGGACCGAAAGCAATGGATGTCGAGGGGGTCTAACATGATATTGTGAAACTCCAATCCATAGTGGATCTAACATAATCGTGAGATCCAATATATCCAATATATATCCAACATCCAATAACACTCGAAGCACAGTACAATCCATCAAGCGGTGCGGCTTCATTGCTTACCAAAGTCATACTAAAACATTTTGAGGGATTTTTGAGCGCCGTGTGTAATGTTCTATATTCCCGATGGAACGTATAAAATTTTTGTGTTGTTTACTCGAGTCATATTGCAGTCTACACATGCATCTTATGTGCGACTGCCATCTACTGGTCACACTTATCATTTCATCATGTACCAAATAAAATAGCTTGGAAGTCGGTAAGCACAACCAAAATTATTCCGTACATTAGGTGCCATGGGTTATAAGGCAAACTGTCGAGTTTTTTGAGAAAATTAAAGGATTTCAAGTGCGCCTTAGAGTCCGAAAAATACTTTACATTGATATGGTTTTACCAGACCGGCCCTAAAAAAAGCAGCAATTAAAACATTTGTCAATTTTTTCATAGCATTTATCGAGGTAAAACTGCTAGTTTTGCTGTGCTGCTCGCAATTTCGAATTAAACAATGGATTATTGTTCGAGATTTCAGCAAGAAGATTGGGGCGTTTTGCTGATATCGCGAACAAGGTTGCAGATTTCCAAGGTCGCTTTTGTGCATATCTTCAGTGACTTTTGATAATGAACTTTTTTTTTACTGATTTGATGGGTAATTGGTGACATGAATATTCATAATGTGAAATCACGCAAGTAATTAGAAACACACGGTGTGCAATAGCGTGGACGTGATCACGATATAGATGGGCTTGATTTAAGTGGATCGTTTGGCGTCAAGTAAGTGTTCAGACCGTCATAATGGAGGTCACGCCCCCGACATCTGCTTTTTTTAATTTTTGGATCTCATTTGCTTACAAAGCGAGCCATTATAACCACTTTCCTTTCTTTAAATGCTCGGGCTTGCATATTCCCAACTTTGCATGCGCTATCTTCTACGCTCGCTAATAGAGCTCGAGGAAAGTTCAACACCTCTGCATCTTCTCTTCCGATGGAAAATGTGAAAAGTTTCAGAGCCCATTAATCTTAATTGAAGAACGAGAACATCATTTGTTAAATCATCAAATGGTTTGGCCGAGAAGCCATTAAGTACGCTAATAAGTCGTAAGTAATTTGATACACTTTGATGCTCTTCACAGAACTGCATTAAGGAGAACTGTTATTCTGTACGGTGATTCACTATGACTTTACAGGCCACTACATTAGGTACACCTCCGATATCAAAATATGCATCGACATGAATCCTGTCAACCCGTCTGTTTTTCCCGGGAAACATCCGTATTTTATCCTTCTTTCCCGCATTTTCCCCATTTATCCATAACTTAATTGAAAAAAACCCACAACAATCTCGAATCTGTTATAGCAACTCTGTGGATTGATAATAATCTTCTAATGGAAAACATACATTTCCCATGTTTTTAAATGCAACTGCCATGAAGGTGTAATTGATTACATCATGTTCGATATATTTTTTTATGTCTGGAAGTTATTTAATCTGCATTATTGTGCTGCAAAAATAATATTTAAAATAGTAATTGAACAGTATATTGAAATAATGCATTACATATTTCATTGATTTATAAAAGTGCAAAAATGATAGTATCACATAACACGCACAAAAAAGACCTTAATCAATATAAATAAATACATGCTGTGCATTTTATTCTATATTTAATATTAAAAAAAGGTAACACTTTAGTATGGGTAACATATTCACCATTAAAGGCCTACTGAAATGAGATTTTCTTATTTAAACGGGGATAGCAGGTCCATTCTATGTGTCATACTTGATCATTTTGCGATATTGCCATATTTTTGCTGAAAGGATTTAGTAGAGAACATCGACGATAAAGTTCGCAACTTTTGGTCGCTATTAGAAAAGCCCTGCCTTTACCGGAAGTATGTGCGCGTGACGTCACGAGTTGCAGGGCTGCACACATATTCACATTGTTTTTAAAGGGAGCCACCAGCAGTAAGAGCTATTCGGACCGAGAAAACGACAATTTCCCCATTAATTTGAGTGAGGATGAAAGATTTGTGTTTAAGGATATTGATCGCGAAGGACTAGAATAAAAAATAAAAATAAAAATAAAGTTAAAAAAAAAGGCGATTGCTTTGGGACGGATTCAGATGTTTTTCAGACATATTTACCAGGATAATTCTGGGAATTCCCTTATCTTTCAATTGGGTTGCTAGTGTTTTAGTGAGTTTAATAGTACCTGATAGTAGGACGGGTGTGTCCACAGGTGTCTTGAGGCCAGTGTCTGAGGGAAGTCGACGGTAGCTGTATAGACGGCGCAAGCTCAGCTGATCTCCGGTAAGAGGCGACTTTTTACCACAAATTTCTCACCGAAAACTGCTTGTTGACATTTGGTCGGGATCCATGTTCGCTTGACCGCTCTGATCCATAGTAAAGTTTCCCCTCCGGGAATTTTAAACAAGGAATCACCGTGTGTTTGTGTGGCTGAAGGCTAAAGCTTCCCAACTCCATCTTTCTACTTTGACTATGCGGTTAAAGCAGACGAGTTTTAGCCGCGAGTCGTGCAGCGCAAATGTTTCCTTACAGTCCGTGGCGTCACGCGCATGCGTCATCAATAAACTCCGCGGGAAATTTAAAATTGCAACTTAGTAAACTAAACCGGCAGTATTGGCATGTGTTGCAATGTTAATATTTCATCATTGATGTATAAACTATCAGACTGCATGGTCGGTAGTAGTGGGTTTCGGTAGGCCTTTAAGGGGTTAGGGTTAGGGTTAGGGTTACGGCTACTAATAAGCAATCATTCTGAGGTAATTGAGGGAAGACTCTTAGTTAATGGCTTACTGGTTGTATAATATAATAAGGAATTAATAAGTACTTAATAATGACTAATTAAGAGCCAATACGTTACAAATGTGCATATTAATAAGCAACTAATTAATGGTGAATATGTGTTCCCCATCCTAAAGTGTTACCAAAAAATATGTATATTGCATACAGTATCAGCATGTATTATTTGGTAGGTAAAGGATAATATCAGCATTTCAAAACAGGTTACAAAGGAGTGGTACATTTAACATAATATCTGGTTGTAATATTTCATCAAATCTGTTATTAATCTACCTGCTAATTTACTGTTAATGTACGGTTGTTACATGGTTTTATCTACACTTCTGTCAGATTGTAATAATCACTTATTCTTCAGTTTTTTTTGATACTTTACATTAGTTTTTACTACAAAGTAGGGTTTTGCCGGTGGCAATAATACAAATAATAATAATGGTGTCATATTGTTTGCGCTATGGGGCTATCTTTTGGACGAGTTCACTCACTGCATGGTCATTCCATTTACCGGTTGTGGGTTTTTTTTTCAACTGAAGTGTCGTTCAGTCTTCTTTCCGTCCATAGCGTTTTTACTTGTATGGGATCTTCAGTCATCACTCCAAGCAACGTTTGTAAGTTTTACAATATAACTAAAAATGTTATACTTACTAAACAGTCTCATGTGTGATGTATGTAGGAGTGTTTCTCATGCACATTTGTACGCGCTATCGTAATGTAGCTAATATGCTAACACGTTTATGTTAGTATTTTTAACTTACATCTGCATTATTTTTGTGTTGTCTCAGTTTTACAAATTCCTCAGTAAATTCACCAAAAGGTCACCGTGGCGTTATGAAGTCTGTTTAGCTGATTGGGGAGCTAGCTTCCACAGCTAGCATACTTTAGGGGTGGGGTGGTATATATTTTTGAGCTGTCCTGGAGGAACTGAAATAATTTTTTCCAATCATTTTGGAACTTGCAAGCGTAGTTCTTCTTCTTACTCGTCGTCGCTATGTCTCTTCCTCGTTCTTCTGCTTTGTCGCTGTTATGTTCTTGGACATTACTACTTGCCGTAGTTTTGAAGCAATGCATGATGGGACCCCTGATGTTGTGTGTCAGTGTATTTACTTGCCAGCTGGAATAAATACACACTGAGAAATCCGTGCCTGCCTACTTTATGGGTTATAGATAAACCTATGGATAACGGAGACATATATAATAGTCTCCTTTTCAGGTGAGAGAGGACGCTAATGTCAGTGCCTAAAGGCACGCCCCCAATATTGTTGTCCGGGTGGAAATCGGTAGACATTCGGGAGAATGGTTGCCCCTGGGAACATCGGGAGGGTTGGCAAGTATAGCAGCTAATGGGTGCCTGACTATGACTTCTGTTTTGTTTGATGAGCCTTTTTACAGACACCGTTTGGAACCAATTAAAGAATAAAAATAAACATTTACAGAATCTTACATTATAAATAAAACATTTCGTAACATGCCTGTTCGGTGCGGTCAATACTGTATATGGAAACATATCTTTTTTCCTTTGAAAGGTGAGTTTTGTGAGTGCGGCCTATATCCCGATGCGCTCTATAGTCCAGAAAATACGCTAGTTACAGGGTCAGTCCTGGTCATACCAATGCTGATGTTGATACTTAACATTTTCAACATAATTGGATTTTGGTCACACTTATAATCAGACAATACCACAGTATGGCAGAAAAACAATATCAATAAAGAGTTTTCCAATTATTGGCTCTGATTTAAATCCTTTGGTTTTCACCCTTAAACTCCTCCTGTGCCCAGGGACTTATTGTATAAGTTTGTCATCAAAAACAAAACAGACAAAAGGTTTTTTCAACAATAAAAAATATCGATCAAACCATATACTGACACCAGAGTCGTTTTCCGACTTTTTGGAGTTCCTATAACCTTTTCAGTCCCCGGGCCGTTTTTCGTCGTGTTCCGACATACGGGAATTAGGGACTACGTCCCTCAGATCCTAAAACCATTTTAGCTACCACGCTTAGCCAGGGTCTAAACTAAGTTCTGCAGGAAGTATAACACTTAGGTGTTTGGTGATTGGTAGACCTGAAGAGCTACGCCCCACAGAGTTGTTTACGAGATCACAACAGGAACAGGAACAATGGACACAGCCAGTGATAAATGATAAAAGCTTCCCTTGCCGCCTATTCCCCAGAGGAGATTCAGTAAGGGTTTCTCTGGACGGGTTGTTGGTTGTTTTGCAGTGGCGGGTGAGGCGCTAAATTAATACGTCACGGGTCGCAGGCGGATATTCGTCACACGTGTTTCTTAACAAAGTAACCAATATCCCCAGCTATGTGCGAATGTGAAAAGGAAAAGTCCCAATGGGGAAGGTAAGCTCCTATAACTGAACTTGAGTGTGGTGGTTCTTAAAACCGCATCCCGAGAACTCGTATCTGCGAATCTGGGCTTATACTTGGTATTATATTTGGTAATACTTATTGGTAATGTTAGTGTAGATAATTTTATCGATCCGTCCACCATCTTTACATTCGAGTTAGCACATCCTCCAAATGTGTTGTGTAACATATTATACGTTGCTTGTAATAAATCTAGTTTTCTTGCCCAATGTCGGCGAGAATTGCTGACTTAGAAGTGGCTTTTCACTGTGGAGGGACGTTAGCCGCTAGATTGCATTGAGGATGTGCTCGTTTACTTGTCACCGTCAAATTTTTGGGACACAGCTAGAATGTGTCATCAAAACTTATTATCACAATATCACAGTAGTATTAAAGCTCTCTCGTAAGCCAAATGTATATCATTGATATGGTACATCGTCTATATTGGGCTGTTAATGTCACGGCGTGGGCTCAAACTCGCTTTCCCCCGGTAGCTGGGTCTTCCAGCACCAAGGCTGTGGGCGATCAGCAATCTGCACACCTGATGCTGATGAACAGACCTGCCTTCAAAAGCCTGCACAACCTGCCATCCCTAGTCGGAATATAGTCTTCTGTATCGTAAGCCGATAACCCAGCTTTATGCTCTCTCTCTCGCTCTCTCTTTCTCTCTCTCTCTCTCTCTCTCTCTCTCTCTCTCTCTCTCTCTCTCTCTCTCTCTGCATGTTCCACTCTCTGTTTCATTGCTCTTCCTGGTCATCCTCCCCAGCAATCTGCATTCATCCCAGCGTGATCGAGCTGTGTGGCTCGACTTCTCTTTTGGACTTTGGACTGCCACCCTCGATCCTGGACGCCTCGCATGGACACGGACACTAACGCCTTTCTCTCGCCCTGGATCATCTGCCTACCCCATGGACTGCCTTCCTGCCATGTTCCTTCTCGTTTCAACATTTGGTAATACTCAACAGGTCTTCCACCATACATCCCTTTTTGGATCTAGTTTACACACGCCATTCCTTTTTTGTTTAAGTAAATTATATTGTTTATTATGTATTATATTGTTTATATATACATATAATAAATACATAGAGCGACATTGCCCCCTTGTGGAACTTTGCTGTCACAACTCCCTCCAATCATAACAGTTAAATTTCCATAACGTCAACGTCGACCTCGATTTGGGAATGTATTTAGCCAAATAAAAAGACAAACTATTTCATTACAGACCTAATAATGTGTCAGTGTATTGGTTTGTATGAACTTTGAAAATAAATTGTCCTCAAAAGTACAAGCAAACTTAGAAATAAACACAACTTAATCCTCAGTGGGACTTACTGTGTTATCTCGCATTTGGTGGTTGTCACAAAGCGCCCCGTGTAGTGAATGTTACACCTGGCCACGTTGTTGGTGAAATCCGACTCCATCACCAGGAATTTGGGGTTGACCTGGAGCTGAAAACACACCACAGAATTGATATTCTTGGTCAGTTTTCAGTACCCACTTACGCCATTGTGAGCAATACGTAATAATGCCACTATTTCCATAGCAGCAGTTTTATCAGAACCAGACAATGTGTTTCTTTTTATCTCATGGTATGTAGAATCATCCAAGTTCTTACCTTCAGTATGTAGTTTCCAGGCTGGATGTCGGTGATATCGATCCATTGGCAGTCAATATCAGCGTTGTACGTATCATAGCAGCCTGGGCTTAGACCCTGGCAAAACACATATTGAGTATAAGTCATTTGTAAGACTATTGATGTATTGGAATAGGGACTGTGTACATTTACTTTGGCTGGCTTTACACTACAGGACACGGTTCAAGTGCAATTTTGGCCCAATTTTGATATGAGTCCTAGCAGCATAAAGACATCATTATTATTATCATTATCGTTTGAATAGAATATGCCAAGATCAGAAATAAAACATAATGTAAATACAACACGCAAGCCTGCAAGTATAAAAATACATGGTTATGACACACACACACACACACACACACACACACACACACACACACACACACACACACACACACACACACACACACACACACTCACACACACACGCACATGCACGCGCGCACACACACACACACACACCTGTTTAGACAAACAACACACCTAATCAAAAATCAAAGAACACCCGTGGTTAACCTGTGATCCATCCATCCATCCATCCATTTTCTACCGCATAGTCCATATTAATATTAAAATGTTTTAGTTTTTTCTACTACAAAAATTTAAATGTTACTGTCTTTTCTTTTTCAAAATTTTGTTTGACAAAGCAAGTCCATTCCCCCCCATGGTATTAAAACAGTAAACCAAATACGGAATCTAGATCGGATCCAGATTCATTTAACATTTGTTATTCAAATCAGACAATATTTGATGAGGATATTCTATTTTTCAGGCAATTGTCCTTTTTTTAGTTGGACTTTTTAATACAGCACCTGGATTAAAAAAAGAAAAAAGAAAATGGATACAAATCATAACCAAATTACACAATTGGTTTATTTCAGGTAATGGTTACAGAAGGTATTTTATTTTACATTTTAAATATGGATTAAAAAAATGTTGTAATTGTTTTTTATTAATGTATATGTTTATCGTTGTCTTGGGGAGATCTTAAGATGAATAAATGACCAGTCATTAAATAAATGCATGCAATTTGAAACAAAACCAAAGTAAATATCAATGAAAAAATGATGAAAATGTTTAAAATGTATTGAAAAAAAGACATTATCGAGGGTAGAGTATTTCAAATGTTGAAGTTAAAACCCTGACAAAAGTGTTTCTCAAATAGTGGTTTGGGCCTCCTATAGGGGGCACCGTGAGCAGCAAAAGAGATTTCCGTTACTTTTGGCTAAATTCTAGTGTTAATGTTAGGACAATACACAAGCCAGCGGGTAGGTGGCAGCAATGCTTTATCTAATCAACAGGCTCCCTATTCCACCCAGTAGAAATAGTAAGTACACATGAAAACATCCATACTTACTAACAGTTATCAGTAAAGGTAGTAAATACACAATAACACATGTGTACTTACTACTATTACTCAGTATAAGAAGTAAGTACACAGTAACACATGCATTCACTATTAGTACTCAGTAGAAGTAGTAAGGACACTAAACACTTGTGTACTTAATACTATTACTCAGTAGAAGTAGTAGGTACACAGGAACACATATGGCCTTACAAATATTTCCCAGTAAAAGTAGTAAGTACACATTTCTCAGGATAGGTAGTATATAGACAATAACACATGCATACTTACTAATTTTACCCAGTATAAGAAGTATGTACGCAGGAGCACATGCACTTACTCTTAGTACTCAGTAGGAGAAGTAAGTACACATACATTATTGTGTACTGATTACCCTTACTCGGTAAAAGTAGTAAGTACACAGGAACACATGGTTACTTACTCCTATTACCGCTTAGAAGTGGTAAGTACACAGAAACACTTGTGTACTTAGTACTATTACTCAGTAGAAGTAGTAAATATACAGGAACACATGTGTACTAACTACTCTTTCCCAGTAAAAGTAGTAAGTACAAGGAACACTTGTGTATTTACTACTATTTCTTGGTAAAAGTAATGAGTAAACAGGAACACATGCATAATTACTACCATTTATCAGTATAGGTAGTAAATACACAATAACACATGCATACTTACTAGTATGAACCAGTATAAGATGTAAGTTTACAGGAACACATGTGTACTTTTTACTACTACTCATTAGAAGTGGTAATTACTCCGAAACACTTGTGTACTAAATACTATTACTCAGTAGAATGAGTAAGTACACAGGAACACATGTGTACTTACTACTATTTCCCAGTAAAAGTAGTAAGTACACAGAAACAATTGTGTACTTAATACTATTTCCCAGTACAAGTAGTAAGTACTCTTATATACTTACTACTATTACTCAGTAGAAGTAGCAAATACACAGGAACACATTTGTACTTACTGTTATTCCCAGTAAAAGTAGTAAGTACACATAAATAAAATATTATCATGTTTTCAATATTAATTTGTAATTTATAAATTACTATTACTTAAAATGTTTTCTCTTAAGTGGTCATGACATACAATAATTGAGAAGCAGTCCCCTACAGTATTTTTGTCAAAACGTGGACTATGGTGTGGTTTGTTTTCCCGGAATGCAAAGGAACTTGACCGGACATTGTGTGAAGGTAATGACATGATTTAATTAATCACTCAAAAAGTACCAAACAAAAGGCGCGCACAGGGCGGAGAACAAACTTGGCCAGGAAAAAAAAAAATAGCACAAAAGCAGAACTATGGACATAAAAACGAAAGACACTAACTGTGGCATTCAACAAACAAAAACTTCCTTGTGGTGACGTGAGCAGGGCAGCATGAACTATGACATAATATAGGTATGAAACAGAATGTAGAGTACAGAGAACAATGACTCCAGACGGACTGCCTGGCAACTACGAGCTTAAATAATAGTGACGTGATTATTGACAGGTGCGTGAGTCCAAACAAATCAGGTGCGTGAGTCCAAGTGAATCAGGTGCGTGAGTCCAAATTAATACGGTGAACCAGTTGGTTGTCATGGTGACAAAATAAACAAGAGTGCACAAAGAGTCCAAAAACCAAAGAGAACCTAACTCAACAAAACGTCACCATGGAACATGACTATTTTAAACGCTAATTTTCCCTAACAAATGCACAACGTGGTTTTTGAACCTCAAATTTTGGCCCCACCAAGGGGACTAAAAAGCACAAATTTTAAGCAAGTTTGATTAAAAACCATGGCCGCTATCAATCAGAACGTCTTTGCAGGGGGACTCTGCAACTATCCATCCCATCCATCCATTTTCTACCGTTTGTCCCTTTCGGGGTCGCGGGGACTTTGCAATTAATTTCAGATAGGTCATTGACCATTTGTCTACTGATTTCAAAAGTTAGTATAAGTATTCCATTTGTGCCAGCAAATAGTTCTCAAATAATAATAATACATCAAAACAACCTATGGGGGGCGACACAAACATCAATTACAAAATGTCATGATTTAGACCAGTTGTTCTCAACCTTTTTTCAGTGATGTACCCCCTGTGAACATGTTTTTAATTCAAATACCCCCTAATCAGAGCAAAGCATTTTTGGTAGGGATAAAGAAGTAAAATACAGCACTATGTCATCAGTTTCTGATTTATTAAATTGTATTACAGTGCAAAATATTGCTTATTTGTAGTGGTCTTTCTTGAACTATTTGGAAAAAAGAAATAAAAATAAGTAAAAACTTGTTGAAAAATAAACAAGTGATTCAATTATAAATAAGTAATCATCAACTTAAAGTGCCCTCTGGGGATTTTAATAGAGATCCATCTGGATTCATGAACTTAATTCTAAACATTTCTTCACAAAAAAAGAAATCTATAACATCAATATTTATGGAACATGTCCACAAAAAATCTAGCTGTCAACACTGAATATTGCATTGTTGCATTTCTTTTCACAGAATCCCAGGAAGAATAGTCTCCACTGCGGTGTAGACTAATGGGGATCCTTAATAAACTAAACTAAACTAAACAGTTTATGGACTTACATCCATATTTTGTTGAAGTATTATTCAATAAATAAAGGATTTTTGAATTGTTGCTATTTTTTCAATATTTTTAAAAAACCTCACTGTGGGGGGCGTGGCCTGCGCACCTGCAGGGAAGCGGGGTGTGGCAGGGCCGGCTTCGAGGTCGGCGACAGGTGAGTGGATGACACAGCTGAAAGTGTTCATCTAATCACCTGTCGTTCTGCTAAAAGGCAGCAGTCAGAAAGGACAAGTAGTTAAAGTTGGCGAACGAACACACGTGAAAGACAAAAGGGACAATTGCTGAAAAGCACACGAAGGACAGTTGCAAAAGAGCCTATGAATGACAGCTTTATTGAAAAATAAAAGCGAGTCCAACCCGCTCAGCGATGTCATTCCTCAATGACCCATGGAACCCGGACAAGGGCGGCAGGAAGCCGTTCACACTCACGTACCCCTTGGCATGCCTTCAAGTACCCCCAAGGGTACGCGTACCTCCATTTCAGAACCACTGATTTAGACTGAGTTACCTGAGTTTGTGAGCTGCAGGCGTAGCGTTTCAAATGTCCAAAGTCGCACGTGGTGTCCTCCAGACAAAAACTGGCCTTGTGTCCCTCCGCCACTTTGCGACCCGAGCTGACCTCCAGCAGGTCATAGTGACTGAACTCATCCATACTGTGATAGTGCCTGAGGGCAGGGGGCGGGGGGGGGGGGGAAAGAAAAAGAGCGGTCTCTTAGCAACAGGGCAAACAAACACTGTGGTTCATGTGAGCGAGTTAAGACTTTAAGCCTGTTCCAGTAAACTCTGCAATGTTGTTCAAACTGTATATTCAGCCCCATGAACTCATGTGTTAGTGTTTATGTGCGTAATGGCGTGCCGTGACTGCGCTCATGAACGGGATCTTTCACAACCCGGGGAGGCTAATTAATGACACATTGCTGATGGAGGACATTAACACGTTACCTACTGAATGGATGTTTTATCAGGTAGAGACAACGGACTTTTGCCTGTGTGTGGGCTTGTGTGTCGCTGCAGGATTAACGTGCGTATGCTTGAGTGGCACTGTGTATTTGCATGGCGGCTGTTTGTGTGTGTTTGCACAGCTTTGGCTGCTGAGGATAGCTGGGATGCACGTGGCGGCTGCTGACCATCTGAACTCGACAACAGTTGGATTTACCGCCCAAGCCCCCCGTCTCTCTAGACCACAAGAGTACATACAGGAGCAGCAGGGCATGCTATCATGCTAGGGATGTTGCAGTACATGTTTCCATGGCCGATTACACTAGAGAAGGGATTGCTATAGCCCCATTCCTAGGGTGGATCTCACGTGAGAGGTATGCAGTCTGCTGAAAATGATGGAAAGCGGATAGCTTACATAGCGACTGATGCTGTGGTCAAAGTTGGAATTGCCACATAACACATTTTAGGATATTCAACACTCTTCTGACTACTGGTGGATAAAGTGGATAGTGCACCACTCCGGTTCCCGATATGTCATGTTTCATGTGTCAGGAAAACCGGGGATAAATCCCCATTCTACTGTATTATGTTGAAATTGTGCCGGGTACTATCAATACCAATGCATGCTAAAAAAAACACAATTCTTAACGAGAAGTCCAAACATGACCTATCACAGGGGGGTCAAATGTACGGCCGAACAAGTTTTATCCGGCCCGCAGGATGAGTTTGCCAAGTATAAAAATGAGCGGAAATTTTTGAATGAAAGAAACGGCTGTTCTAAATGTGTCCACTAGATGTCGCAATAGCAATTCTTTGAATCTCTGTAGATCAGTGTTTTACAACCACTGTGCCGCGGCACACTAGTGTGCCGTGAGATATTGTCTGGTGTGCCGTGGGAAATTATGCAACTTCACCTAATTTATGCCAAAGATATTTTTTGCAAATCTATATTTATAATCTGCCAATAATGTGCCGTTGCTTAGTGTTTGTGCCGTGTAAAGCTCGGCTAGGTAACCACGTAAAACTCCAAGTCAGGAGGTGGCAGCATTGCTTTGTAAAAGTCGGAATATGTCAGGTGAGATAAGGATGGTTTGTTGTAAACGTGGTCCCCGACTTAATAAATTGAAAAACTTTTTCAGATGTTACCATTTAGTGGTAAATTGTGCGGAATATGTACTGTACTTTGTAATCTACTAATAAAAGTCTCAATCAATCAATCAATTCCGACATGCAGACCACAGCGGGAGGCAGTGTGCAGGTAAAAAAGGTATGTAATGCTTAAACCCAAAATTAACAAAGGGAAAGGAAAAGGCTATGCAAAACAAAAGTCAAACTGAAATGGCTACAAAGTCAACAGAGACAAAATGCTGGACGACAGCAAAAACTTACGGCGTCCACAAAGTACATCCGTACGTGACGCGACAATCAACAATGTCCACACAAAGAAGGATAGCAATAACGTAAATAGCCTTGTTTGCTAACACATTTTTTAACGTTTTCTGCTGGTGGTGTGTCTCCGGATTTTTTTTATGACAAAAATGTGCCTTGCCTTAAAAAAGGTTGAAAAACACTGCTGTAGATTATACTACATATGTAAAAAAAAATAAAAAAATAAACCACATGTTAGTGCACCAGTGAAAAATTATCAAATTACATAAATAACATCCTGTAATTTGATTTTGATATTATTTTTTTTATCTTTATAGATTGAAAATTAACACCAATGAGTTGACTGATAGCAGTAAAAAATGGATGGATGGAGTTGACTGATGAACATTATCACATCATTTTTTCAGAAAGTATAAATAACGACAAATAAATATAGAATGTTATTAACCGCAATAGGTAATTGTAAAAAAAAAAGAACAAAAAAATGATTTGTACATTTTCAGAATATGTTTGTTCTATTTTTAAACACAGAAAACAATCTGAAGTTGTATTTTTTTTCAAGTTATCGTCCCGTGCTTTTACCAGTCCGGCCCACTTGGGAATGGATTTTTCTCTATGTGGCCCCCCATCTAAAATAGGTTTGACACCACTGATCTATCAAATTCAGCTTGCCTCCCAATGACGTTGGTAATAAATCCGATAACTACAACTTGATGTACAAATTAAATCTGTGGCTATGCACCAACACATGGTACGTTTAGATGCACTAAAAAAATTATAATTGCATGGATCCAATTGAAAGCATCTTTTTAAAACACAGTCAAAAACCTTACTTAGGTTTATAACTTTTCAAAGAAGGTAATAACATAACTAGAACTTACCTAGATAAATCCCCAAAATAGTTTGAAAAAAAGAGTGAGCTTGTGCCAATAAATTCGATATAAAGTGGCCGGACTATGAACTTAAATTAGTAATCATATAAGTTAGCTGGACGAAGTGGCTGGGGAGAGGGAAGTCTGGGCTTCCCTGCTTAGGCTGCTGCCCCCGCGACCCGACCTCGGATAAGCGGAAGATGATGGATGGATGGATGGATATAAGTTATCATTATTCACATTTATTGTGTTGTTTGAATAAAAAAAAAAAAGATTGTTGAGCCATTACTCCCCTGTAATGTTGGTTTAAATAAATGATAAATGGGTTGTACTTGTATAGCGCTTTTCTACCTTCAAGGTACTCAAAGCGCTTTGACACTACTTCCACATTTACCCATTCACACACACACACTGATGGAGGGAGCTGCCATGCAAGGCGCCAACCAGCACTCATCAGGAGCAAGGGTGAAGTGTCTTGCTCAGGACACAACGGACGTGACGAGGTTGGTACTAGGTGGGATTTGAACCAGGGACGCTCGGGTTGCGCTCGGCCACTCTACCACTGCGCCATGCCGTTTGAAATATATATATATATATATATATATATATATATATATACAAAACATTCATTTTAACATTTATGATGTTGTTTTATACAATTCAAATACTTAAATGAAAGAAAAACACTCTTCTTTTGATGACTACTTTACAAATTCCCAGGGGTCCGCCTTTGCTTGGGGCACCAGACCAACATCCTCACTTACCTCCCTACTTCGACACCACTGACTGTGTAAGTCAGTGTTTTTCAACCACTGTGCAATATGTGAGATACAGTCTGGTGTGCTGTGGGAGATCATGTAATTTCACCTATTTGGGTTATAAATATTTTATGCAAACCAGTAATTATAATCTGCAAATAACGTGCCGTTGCTGAGTGTCGGCACTGTCAAGAGCATGGCGGAGTAACCGTGTAATACTCTTCCATATCAGTAGGTGGCAGTAGGTAGCTAATTGCTTTGTAAACATCGTATCTAATGCTTAAACCAAAAATAAACTAAAGGCGAGTGCTCATAAAAAAGGCATTGAAGCATAGGGATGGCTATGGAAAATTAAAGTAAAATTGCACTGGCTACAAAGTAAACGAAAAAATAATGCTGGACGACAGCAAAGACTTACAGTGTGTGAAGCAGACGGCGTCCACAAAGTACATCCGCACATGACATGACAATCAACAATTTCCACATAAAGGATAGCGTCCGCCCAACTGAAATAGTCTTGATTGCTAAAACAAAACCAGGTGCAGGGAATAGCGCTCAAAGGAAGACATGAAACTGCTACAGGAAAATACCAACAAAACAGGAAAAGCCAGCAAAATAGAAGCGCAAGACACTACACACAGGAAAACACCCAAAAACCTCAAATACGTCACGGCGTGATGTGACGAGTCGTGACACTTACTTTGAGACAAGAGCTATAGTGATGCATGATTATGCACGGTTATGGTTTGAATTCATATCCAACAATTGCGACAATTACTTTTTACCGTCAATATTAATTTCCATTTTTAAAGTTGTCTGCTGGTAGTGTGCCTTTTTATTTTTTCAATAAACACGAATGTGCCTTGGCTCCAAAAAAGTTTAAAAAGCACTGGCCATACAGCACATAGAAACATCTGATTCAGTGTCACCTTCTGGTGTTTACAAAGCGCACACTTAAGAAGCACTACATAACACATATATTTAAAAAACATCTCATACAAATAACATTAAGTATAAGCAATAAAATGCATGTTTATTTGAATGTAGCATAATTAAAGTAGGCTTAGTTGTAAAGATCTTTGAGTCGCACAAACTGCTATTGTGCAAATATAGCTTTTTATTACGGGAACGGTCGTTAAAGATTGGCTACTTTCCGCTTATGGCGCCACATTAGCATTGACCATTCCTGCACTCACTCTTTCCATGGCGACCAATTAGCAAACCTTTTTATCCCAGCACTATCAGCAAATCTTGGGTCAGATTCAATTCAAATACCCGCTTCCTTCATTTCCCACCAACGTTATTTGCCGTTTCATTTGTGAGGCATTGGCGGAATTCATTCCACTGCATGTATGTCAGGGGTGACTATATTGCGGCCCGCAGGTAATTTTTTTTAACGGCCCCATGGCATATTTTACAAATTCGATTGAAAAAAATGTTAAACATAAAAAGTGGTATAAAAGAGCAAACATCAAACAGCTAAAATGTAACAAGAACATGTTGCAATGTTTACTCTAATAACACAAAGCTGCCATGCAGACTGTTTATTTCTTAAAAAATAATAATGAATCAAAATCTGACACGATGGCGAGGCATAATGGATGCGTGTTGCTACCCCAGGGATGCAAGAGGACCAGGACAGGCAGGAGTTGAAGGTAAGATTAGATTTAATACAAAAACAAAAATAATACTGGTACAAAATGCAAAGAAAAGGCGTGCCGAATGCACGGAGAGCTATGCTAATAATTAGCAACGAGAGCAGAGTACAGGAATAGAGGTGCAGAGCGCACGCAAAGCTAAGGCGAGACTTAGCAATAGTGATTACAAAAATAAGAACCAACGTGCGTGTTGCAAGTAGCAAACAAAACAGCCAGGAGGAACTAAGGTAGCAGGTGGTCTTAAATACAACACAAATAATTCAAAACAGGTGTGCGTAATGAGTCCGTGCAGGAGGCGTACTTAGGTTGCCATGGTGACAATACAAAACAAGGAAGTGCGCTAACAAACGGGATCGGTAGAGTCCAAAACATGATCAAAACATAGGACAATACAAAAAGGACATGAACATGCTAGAGATGTGTGATCCGGGAGCCGGATCACAACAAAAATCAATGTCATTATGGATTATTGACCTATTCAAGGCAATATAACCTGGTCCCTACACACCGGAGCTCTTGTAAAAAAGAGCTCAGCAGCGCATGCACTTTTTGCGTCGGATGAAAAGAGCACAGCTCCCTCCCCCCATTCTCACCACATTCTACAGAGTCACTATAGACAGCCTGCTGACCAACAGCATCTCTGTCTGGACTGGAGCCTGCAATGCCTTGGGCTGGAAGTCTCTCGAGAGAGTGGTGAGGACGGCGGAAAAGATCATCAGGACTCCTCTTCCTCCTATCCAGGAGATCGCAAAAAGCCGCTGCCTGACCAGGGCTCAGAAAATCTGCAAAGACTCCTCCCTCCTCCTCAAGGACTATTTTCACTGCTGGACTCTAGAAAGAGGTTCCGCAGCCTCCGAAGCAGAACCTCCAGGTTCTGTAACAGCTTCTTCCCTCAGGCCGTAAGACTCTTGAACGCATCATAACTAAATTATCCCCTCAACTCCCACCAAAATGGATTAAATCGCTGGAATAAAAAAGACAATATAATATACATCCATAACGTGGACGCATGTGAAAAAGCGCAATATATTTATCTGTACAGTAATGTATTTATTTATTTATACATATTTATTTATTTTATATGTATATTTATATATTATTTATATATAATTATTTAATTATATATGCACCTTATTGCTTTTTTTTATCCTGCACTACCATGAGCTTATGTAGCAAAATTTCGTTCTTGTCGGTGCTGTAAAGTTCATTTTTGAATGACAATAAAAAGGAAGTCTAAGTCTAGTCCAAGTCTAAGTCACATTAAACATTTCACTTGGAGATTTTTTTGGGGGAAAATGTTGCATTTTTTGTGTTTGCCATATAAAAAAAAGAGCAGTTTTTTTTAAATGGAAAGACCTAAAACAAACAAACAAACAAAAAACATAAACAACAATAAAACTTATAATTGACGGCTCGATCTGAAGTTGATCTTCAGATTATTGTGTTGAAAGCAAACAGTAAAAAAATGTTATAATTATTTTTTAACACTTTAATGGATCCCAAATATTTTTTGTGTGATTTGTTTTTAAGTGTCATTGCCCAAATTATAACAATGAATTAAAATCAAAGGATTTTATAGGATATCGACCTTTTTAAGGCTCCAATTGTTATATCATTTCAAATATTCCACTTAAAAATGTATTAGATGAAAATATTGCATATTTTGTGTTTTTTTCCATAAAAAAGAGCATGCAACTTAAATCTTTAAAAATGTTGTAATGACAGTTAGACCTAATTTTGATCTAGAGATTTAAAACTTAAATAACAATAAATATAATAATACTGAATAATGACGACTTGTCCAGAATGTACCCCGCCTTCCGCCCCGAATGCAGCTGAGATAGGCTCCAGCGACCCCCCGCCACCCCAAAAAGGGACAAGCGGTCGAAAATGGATGGATGGATGGATGTGGTATTGGTTTTTAAAATAAAAAATATCAAAATGGTCCCTGCTTGCTTTGATTTTTCAGTGTGCGGCCCTCGGTGGAAAAATTTGGACACCCCTGATGTATGTCATTAAACAAGCATTAACTACTGTTGGGATTCTATGAAAAGTCTGTGTGTGTGTGTGTGTGTGTGTGTCTGTGTGTGTGTGTGTGTGTGTGTGTGTGTGTGTGTGTGTGTGTGTGTGTGTGTGTGTGTGTGTGAGACAAGGAGTTCAGGCTGCATGGGATAAAAAAAACATGGAGTAGGACTTTGCCTGAAGGGGTACCCTGCCTGCTCGGATTCCTGGATCCCCGTCTCTCTCCCACTACGTAAGCTCCAGAGAATGTCGTGTTAGAAGGAAACGGAGCGGCTGTAACAAGAATAGTTCGTAATCATAATATACAAATTAGTCAAATCCCTCATAGTCATGAGTCATTTTTCCAGGAGTGTTGCAAATAGCATCGCTTCGTCTTGTAAAAAATAAAATAAAATAAAGAAAATAAAGCCATTTTGATTGTTTTGCCGGTGTCCTCCGTGCACTGAAAGCAGGATATAAAGACAAGGGGAGTGTAGGTCCTAACACTTGCACTAACAACAGCCAGGAACTTTGACACTACAGGTCATGTGTCTGCAGGAAACGAGATGTGTTGGAAGAATGATACATTCCATGGACAATACAGAAGAATGCAGTCGTTTTTTTTTTTTTTGCTCCTGGGCTGAACCTGCCGTAATGAAAGCGAACAGCAGGGGTGTTTTTATTGGAATCATTTTTATTTAAAGTCTACTTGTCTGGCGATTCATCGTAAAGTTCCAAAACCCAAATAAAAAGCTTCCCATGCTAACTGTCGCAGTGACATAAATTAACACAATAGGCTGGATTCTTTACTTGTTCCATCATGTTGATGGGATTCCCACTTTTTGCAAGTCAGGTCCAGTAATGGGAGTACTGTAATATATTAGAAAGGAAATATATGATTTTGGGTCGTACTAGAGCAGACCTGGGCATATTAAGACCCGGGGGCCACATGCGGCCCGTTAAACTTTTCAATCTGGCCCGCCGGACATTCCCAAATATATTTTTTTAGATCTTTAAAGGCCTTCTGAAACCCACTACTACCCACCACGCAGTCTGATAGTTTATATATCAATGTATATTATGTATTTTATGTATATTATGTAAATATTAACATTGCAACACATGCCAATACGGCCTTTTTAGTTGACTAAATAGCAATTTTAAATTTCCCGGTAGTTTCGCCTTGAAAACGTCGTGTAATGATGACGTGTACGCAAGACGTCACGGGTTTTAAGGAAATATGAGCGCTTCACACACACACAGCTAAAAGTCGTCTGCTTTAACAGCATAATTACACAGTATTTTGGAGATCAGTGTTGCTGAATCTTTTGCAATTTGTTCAAATAATATTCGGAGAAGTCAAAGTAGAAAGATGGAGCTGGGAAGCTTTAGCCTTTAGCGACACAAACACACGGTGATTCCTTGTTTAAAATTCCTGGAGGTGAAACTTTACTATGGATCAAAGCGCGGTCAAGCAAACATGAAGTGAAGTGAATTACATTTATATAGCGCTTTTCTTGAGTGACTCAAAGCGCTTTACATAGTGAAACCCAATATCTAAGTTACATTTAAACCAGTGTGGGTGGCACTGGGAGCAGGTGGGTAAAGTGTCTTGCCCAAGGACACAACGGCAGTGACTAGGATGGCGGAAGCGGGAATTGAACCTGCAACCCTCGAGTTGCTAGCACGGCCACTCTACCAACCGAGCTATGCCGCCCATGAATCACGACGGAATGTCAACCAGCAGTTTTCGGTGAGAAAATTGTGGTAAAAAGTCGCTTCTTACCGGAGAAAAGCTGAGCTTGTGCCGTCCATAAAGCTGCCGTCGACTCCCCTGAGACATTGGTGTCAAGACACCCATGGACGTACAACTCCGACTATCAGGTACTATTTAACTCACTAAAACACTAGCAACACAATAGAAAGATAAGGGATTTCCCAGAATTATCCTAGTAAATGTCTGTAAAAACATCGGAATACGT